>NW_027186349.1:3469635-3474982 GCF_028583685.1 Petaurus breviceps papuanus | reverse complement strand
AAGAAGAAGAAGAAGAAGAAGAAGAAGAAGAAGAAGAAGAAATTCCTTCCATTTTAACTAGGTCAGTTCAAGGTGCCCATCCTGTAGATAAATTGAATCTTCACAATTGGGGTGCCTGGATCATGGGAGAAAATCTAGTACTTCATATATCAACCAGGGGATATTCTGCAAAGAGTTGATAATTAAAACCTTGAGAGCTGAAGTAGTCACCAAGGAAGAGAATAAAAAGAAGGAAGTGACAGTAAGTCAGCTAAATAGAGGAAAGAATTTGTATATACCCAAAGAGGATGTAAGGATGACATTGATTTGTTCTTCTGTGTTTCGGTAAAGTCCACCTTTTCATTTGGGGTTTTCTTGGTAAAGACACTGAAGTGTTTTTTTTTTTTTCCCATTTTCTTCTCAAGTTCATTTTACAGATGAAGGATTGGGGAAAACAAGGTTAATTGACTTACTTAGGGTCACATATCTAAGTAAGTGTCTGAGACCAGGTTTGAATTTATGAAAATGAATATTCTTAACTACAGGTCCAGCACTCTATCCACTGAACAACTAGGATAAGATTCAGTCAGGTAGGAGGAAAACCAAGAAGAGGCAGGGCTATAATAATGAAGAGAAGACAACAGGGTCAAATGTGATGGAGTGGACAGGAAAGATGAGGACTGACAAAAAGCCATTAAATAGGCAATTAAAATATCATTTTTAACCTTGAAGATAGGAATGTCAGTTGATTAATACAATTATAATAATACAATAATACAATGTCAGTTGATGTAAAGACAAAGGTCAGAATGCAAAGATTTTAAATGAAGAGAAGAATTGATTTAAACAAAGGCAGCTTTTGCAAGAAGTTTCCCTGAGAATTTGTGACCAAACAAGAAATTATGCAATTCCAAATGCAGAATGGATAATTTTGATTTCATCAAATTGAAAAAGTTTTTGCACAAACAAAGCAAATGAAACCAAGATTAGAAAGGAAGCAGAAAGCTGGGGAATGGTTCTTACAGTCAGTGTCTGGGCTCATTTTTAAAAGACCTAATTTCTAAAATATATAGAGAATTGAGTCAAACCTTTAAGAATACAAGTCATTGGGGGCAGCTAGGTGGTACAGTGAATAGAGCAGCAGCCCTGGAGTCAGGAGGACCTGAGTTCAAATGTGGCCTCAGACACTTGACATACTTACTAGCTGTGTGACCTTGGGCAAGTCACTTTACTTCAATTTCCTTGCTTTCCTCCCTCAAAAAAAAAAAAGAATAAAGTAATTCCCTAATTGCTAAATGGTCAAAGGCTATGAACATACATTTTTTTAGATGAAGAAATTAAAGCTATCTATAGTCATGTGAAAAAATTCTCTAAATCACTATTGATTACAGAAATGCAAATTCATACAACTCTGGTACCATATCACATCTATCAAATCGGTTAATGTGATAAACAGGAAAATAATATATGTTGGAGAAAGTGTGAGAAAATTTGAACACTAATGCTAATAAAAACACTAATTGTTGGTGGAGTTATGAACTGATTCAACCATTCTGGAGAGTGATTTGGAACTATGCCCAAAGGGTTTGCTCCAGCAATACCACTATTAGGTCTACTTCCCAAAGAGATCATAAAAATGGGTAAAGGGCTCACATGAACAAAACCATTTATAACAACTTTTTGTGGTGACAAAGTGTATAGCCAAGTATGAGCAGCTCTCCAGAGGACTGCTGTTGTGAATAGCTTTAAGGTTCTGATCACATAGTATAGTGAACTCTCTAATTATTCAGCCATAAGCTAAAGGAAAACATTCACAGAAAAAAAAATGCAGCATTCACAATGATATAACATAACAACTTATCATTAAAGTGGCCACATAGTTTTAAACAAAAGGTATCATTCAGGATCCAAAGTAAACAGGTCCCCCACCCCTAAGTCACATTGTCTTAATCTCTCAGTCAGAAAGACTTCTTTCTTCTTGATTAGAGACTAGCTTCCAATTTTCCTTAACTCAATAATCTTTTAAGGGGCACAAGGTACAAAGTATCAAGTTCTCCCACCCATAGGTCACAGTAAATCACAATCACTTCAAGTCAGAACTTAGTACCCAATGAGAGGTCATTTCATCTTGGCTTGAGATTGGATCCCACATTCCATGGTTCTTCTTCCATGGTCCCAGCTTTTGTCTGAATTCACCATAAAGTCACCTGATTCACAGGCAGGCAGCTCTCATCTCCTCATCAAGTTGCTTGTCCAGTTCCCACTCCATATTGAAGCTCATAACTAAGTACCCAAGGAGAGGTCCTTTCATCTTGACTTAAGGATGCTTCCCATATTCAATGGTTGCTCTTCCATGGTCCCAGGTCTTGTCTGAATTTACCGAACAATCACGTGGATTCACAGTCAGGTAGATCTCTGCTCTTTGCCCAGCTCCTCATTCAGCTTCACATCCAGTTCCTGTTTCGTACTGAAGCTCATAGTGATCAGTGCACCTCAAGTCCTTCACAGTTTTTGTTTCTGGGAAGGCAAAGTTAACAGAGCCAAAAAATAATTCATGCACATTACTGGCACCATCATCAATTCACTTTCTGCCTGGGAAATCAACACAGACCCACAAACAAGGTCTGAGAAATCAACAAAAATCATCACTATAGTCTGAGGACCTCTGAAAACATCAGAACTTCTGTAAAGAGACAAGAAGAAAATTCTTTTTCAGGGCTTCAAAAACAGCTATAAGGTCCCAGGGCCTCTGTAACAACAGCAACATTCTCTATCATTAGACAGATCTGACAAAGTAACACAATTCAATAGACATAATTTCTGTCTGACATAGTAACAAACACAAATCAACACAGACAGAACAGAGTGCCACACACCACAAGTGTGAGCCCCAGTTTGTGTTCTTCCTTTTATATGGTGGTTCTACTTCCTGTCCCCCCCATCCTGTTGCATCAGTAAGTTCATCCCACCTTTAAATCACAAGTGGCTCAAATAAGGTGCTAAATACTTGAATAGCTGAAATAAGGTTCTAAGTACTTATTTGCTTGCCATTATACCAACAATGGGAAATTGAGGGGAAGTCTATCAATTGGATAATGACTGAAAAAGTTGTGGTATACGAATGTAATGGAATATTATTATGCTATAAAAAAATTATGAACAAGTGGATTTCAGAAAAACCCTGGAAAGACTTGCATGAACTAATGCTGAGTGAAGTGAGCAAAAGCAGGATAGGAGAAACAGCAACATTGTTCAATGACCAATTATATTAGACTTAGATTTTCTGAGCAATGCAATGATCTAAGACATTTCCAAAAGACTCATGAAGGAAAATGCTATCCACCTCCAGAAAAAGAACTATGGATTCTGAATGCAGATTGAAGTATACCATTTTTTCTTTTTTTTCCTTTCTCATAGTTTTTCTCTTTTGTGCTAATTTTTCTTTCACAACATGACTGATAATGGAAATATGTTTAATATGATCATACATATATAACCTATAGCAGATGACCTGCTGTCTTGGAGAAGGAGATTTGGAAGGGGAGAGAAAATTTAGAAATCAAGTTTTAATAAAAGTGAATATTGAAAACAAATCAATCAATCAATAAATATTCTTAAAGGAAGAAATTTACTTGAAAGAAAAGGTAAGATAAATATAGGACAATATGTTACAGGGATCATTGTTTGTAGAAGATTTTTCTTCTTTTTCTGTTTTTTGATTGTGAAGACATGAAAATATTTATGGCTAACAGAAAAACACCTGTAAGTAGAGAACAGTTGAAGATTAGAAAAAGAGAAGATATTTCTGTGGGTATTGGGATCAAGGGAATCTAGTACAGTGGTTGGCCTTGGGAGAAGATAGGCTACCAAAGAGAGACATAATGGAGTAGATTTTTATGGATGGTGTTACACCACTAATATAAAAGGAAAAAAAAATAATTAAAATCTTTGTAACAAATATCAATATTCAACAGAAACAAATTGTCACATTTTTCTTTTCCACAGATGTATCCTTTTGCCATCTTATATCTATCACTTCTCCAACAAGGCCACATAAGTTTAGATAAAATATAAATGAGGCCAAGAAATATCATGGACAAATGAGAAAAAGTAGGCCAATGTCATGAAGACAGATGTTCTTTTGTGGAGAGTCTGCCTCTTCTTTTTTGTTGTGGGTAGAGACTGAAGAATGGCTCATTAGTAGCAAACCCTCATCTTCCTGAGTTCAAATGTGGCCTCAGACACTAGTTTTGTGACTGATCAAGTCACTTAACCCTGTTTGCCTCAGCTTCTTTATCTGTAAAATGAGCTAGAGAAGGAAATGGCAAACCATTTTGGTATTTTTGCGAAGAAAATTTCAAATAGGGTAAGAAAGAGTCAGAACTGAAATGACTAAATAGCAAGTGATAGAAGAAAGTTAACGAGAGAAATCTCAGATGAAATAATAAGGGAAACCTCCAATTTGGGGCAATGCTTCAAGGCTGCCCCTTTCCTCACATCTTCTTATGGACAAAGATCTGTAGATTTCTTTCCTTTTATTTTTAACCCATCTCTCCTCTTCCAAATTAATAGTACAGTGCTTTGCTCATGTTAAGTGCACCAAGTAAATGATGCAAATTTAAATATGTTAGTGTAGTTAGCCTTTTCTTTGCTTCTGCCAGACTTTACAACTACAAAAGAAGTCCATTCCTACTCATTAAAAATGCCATGCAATTTTTATAAAAATGGAGGTGTTAGCACCAATGTCTTGAAAAATTAACAACATGGATAATTCTATTCCGCTTATCTAAATTCCCCATGCCGTTCAAGTAGGAGGAAAATAATAGTATTTTGTATTTGCATAATGCTTTCTTTCAAGAAGTTCAAAGTGCTTCATAAATACTTTTTGGTTACCCTTCCCTGTGGGGCCAATAAAAAGAAGGAATAAAGATTAGTCATCCTGAATTCTTCCTCTTCTGGCTCTGTGTGAATAGAAATGATGACCTCAGATTTAAAGAAATACAAAATCCTATCTTCACTTCTATTCTATGTTGAAAGATGGAGAGCGTGGATTCTCTTTGTATTGATTAATACATGCAAAACCTGGAGATTATGTTTTATGAAATTCCAACATAAATCAAATAGTTGATATTATTGAACTGATCAACTATATTTTTAAAATGGTTAATCCAAAATAGGTTGGTATTATTTCAGAAAGAGAGAAATAGGATGGAGGGATGGAGGGGAAAGAGACAGAGACAGAGACAGACAGACGGAGACAGACAGACAGAGAGAGAGACAGAGAGGGAGACAGAGACAGACAGAGAGAGAGACAGAGAGAGAGAGAGAGAGAGAGAGAGAGAGAGAGAGAGAGAGAGAGAGAGAGAGA
>NW_027186349.1:3432061-3469625 GCF_028583685.1 Petaurus breviceps papuanus | reverse complement strand
AGAGAGAGAGAGAGAGAGAGAGAGAGAGAGAGAGAGAGAGAGAGAGAAGAGACAGAGGAGAAGAGAAGAGGAGAGTCAGGAATAGAAGATACTATGCAGTCTAATCCCTGTGGGGAAATCATAATATCATAGTTCTTGACTGTCAAGGGAGTTTTGAAGTCATCTCATCTATTTGCTGTTTCATACATAAGAGCCATGAGTCACAAAGAAAATAAATTGCCCTACAGGAAATCATGAGGGGTGATTTTTTGTTGTTGTTTTTTAAGTAATCTAGGATTCTCACCTAGGTTCTTTTCTTTCCTCTACATTTTGCTGTAATGCCATGTTGTTCTCTATTCATACTGAGAACTACTGCTCCAAAATGCATTGTTCTATCCTTTGAAAGGATAGTTTTACTTAGACAGGAATCTTTATGTCTAATGGACTTTATAAAAAGAGTTTTATGGTGTAATAACAAGTCTCAATCAAAGAAGATCAGAGTTAGAACTTAGGTATCTGATGTTATGTTTTTCAATTGTTGTCCACTAACTTCTATAAGAAACAGTCTATCTTTCCTGAGACATGTCATTGAGTCCCAGAGCCCTTGCTTTCATATCCTGAATCACTGTGCCTTACTCATTTGCATGGCAAGACAGCTAATGGGGCTGTGACAACACTCTCTCTCTGTCTCTGTCTCTCTCTCTCTCTGTCTCTCTCTGGCTGTCTCTGTCTCTCTGTCTCTGTCTCTCTCTTTATACACACACACACACACACACACACACACACACACACATATATATATATATATATATATATATATATGTATATATACATTAGGGGAACTGATCACCTTTATCTCATTTTGGGGGTACTGGAAGGAATGGATAGAATCTTAACAAATGTCAGGGACACATTTATGGGTGGCACATTGACAAGTCAGCAGTGGGGTAGGGTGGTCCAGAGGAAAGGCACAGATGGACTATGGTTATTGCCTATAGGAAAGGACAGTTTACCCTGGCTTATTCCAAGAGAGGAAAGCACTCACATAGATGATGTTGGGGTCATAAGTGCAAGCTTTTTATGGGAGGGAGTCTGCAGGGGGCTTTTAAGCTTTTACTACGATGAAAATCTTTAAGGGTTTATTGTGAAGTAAGGTCCCAAGAGAAATAACAGGCTAAGGTGTAGAATCCTAGTAGTTGGTTCCTGGATTATTTGAGTTAGGTGTTTACCAAGGGAACTTGAGATCTAGGTCCCCTTTGTACCTATTTTCTTGACCATCTGTCAGGCAATTGGGGTGCTTTGAATTTGCCTGCCATTAGAGAGGCTTGTCACAGCCTCCCAGAAGAGCAGGACAAGCCCCACTGGCTACAGAATCAGGCAAGTCATGGACTAGGTACAAAGGGAAATGTCCATTGCCTGAGGGTTACACACCTCTTCAGGTGTATTCATTGTTCATAGTATGCTAATGTCAAAGATTCATGCAAGTATTGCAGACACTGTATATGTGAATTCTTTTAGCACACATTGCATTGTATATATATATATAGAATGTTGATTAAGTAATCCCTTCATCCATTTGAAGTTATAAGGAAACATCTACCTAGGGCCCATCATCTCATTGAGTTCAATAGTTCTACCACCCCCAGGAACCTGAACATACTATATTACCATTTGGGGAGATTTACAAAGGGAAATTTCCTGATCAATTTGATAAAATTTTATGAAGCTGCATTTCTCTATGGAGAGTATAGACAGGTTCAGCAGTATCTTATTGAGAAAAACCATATCCTGTGTGTTGAAGATTGTTGATATTCTCACTTTACTGAGGATAAGTTATTGAATTTCAACCATTAGGAATTATTTCTTTATTTGAACCCTTTGGGGTTAAAGTCATTCTTTTGTGTGGGCCCTTATATGAGAAGTCACAAAACTTCTGGGATCTTTTATCAGAGATAGCTGAAATTAGAAAAAAGACTTCACTACCTGAAGAGAAGAAAAGTAATGCCTAAAGCTTGCATCTTCTGGTATTAGGGGGCTGACTCCATTTTCAACTGCAGGCCCATTGCTAATGGTCAAAAATCTGAGTCTGAGATTTCTTCCTTCTAGAGGAGATAGGAGAGAGATTCCTAAATAGAGTCAGTCTTTTGGAAGTGAGTATATGTGGAACACAAAATGGAGGTATAGCAAGGGACTAAACCATTATATAGGGGGAAAATATCTGGACTTTCTTCTAGGATGCTATTCAACGTTAAATTTGAGTTCTGAAACAAAGGTCTATTCTTTGGTCTATAATTTCTGTTGTGTGATAAACTTTTTCCCCATAATATATGGTTGTGATTTATTTTAGTTCATTTCATAGTGCTAGCTCTGAAAAATAGTTTTTACCAACATAATCTGAGGTAAGCAAGTTATCCTCAATACTTGAAATTCAATGATTACAAGTCTTATAGGTCTAGGACACACTCTTGCTATACCTCCATTTTGTGTTCCACATATACTCACTTCCAAAAGACTGACTCTATTTAGGAATCTCTCTCCTATCTCCTCTAGAAGGAAGAAATCTCAGACTCAGATTTTTGACCATTAGCAATGGGCCTGCAGTTGAAAATGGAGTCAGCCCCCTAATACCAGAAGATGCAAGCTTTAGGCATTACTTTTCTTCTCTTCAGGTAGTGAAGTCTTTTTTCTAATTTCAGCTATCTCTGATAAAAGATCCCAGAAGTTTTGTGACTTCTCATATAAGGGCCCACACAAAAGAATGACTTTAACCCCAAAGGGTTCAAATAAAGAAATAATTCCTAATGGTTGAAATTCAATAACTTATCCTCAGTAAAGTGAGAATATCAACAATCTTCAACACACAGGATATGGTTTTTCTCAATAAGATACTGCTGAACCTGTCTATACTCTCCATAGAGAAATGCAGCTTCATAAAATTTTATCAAATTGATCAGGAAATTTCCCTTTGTAAATCTCCCCAAATGGTAATATAGTATGTTCAGGTTCCTGGGGGTGGTAGAACTATTGAAATTGCAGTTGGAAGATTTGGATTTAAAAGTCATATGCCTCTCTATCCCTTTCCAATACTATGAGTAATTTGGGCAAATATGGAGTCAATGTTCCACTTTTCTGAGGTATGTAATTGGGAAAATCATTATATAATCAAACTCAAATGTTTCTTGTGACAATGAAATAAAACAACATAAATTCTTTGCAAGAAATATAAAATGTTATGTTACTATACGTTATATACTGTATGAAAGCAACACATCTGTGATAGTTAAGGAATATAAAGATTCCCCGGTATTGGCTTACTTTTCAAATTGATTAATGTGATAGTAATGGAATATAAAGATTCCCCTGTATTGGCTTGGTTTTCAAATTGATTGTGTTAAAACCCAGAGCTTGTTAATCCCACCTGAGGGATGGACTTGTTGACATGAAAAGAGTCCTGAAATGGGAGGAGCTGGTGATGTAGATTTGGAGAGACACAAGAGAGAGGCAGAAGAACTTTTTGGAAGCAGCACCCTCATGGAGGCAGAGAGAGAGACTGAGAGGATTGCTGAGGGCCACTTTGAATTGCCCTGGACTTTTGAGACCTGCCCCTAGAGCTGCCAAGAACTGAGGAGACATGGCTGTTTTGCCTGTACTTTGTCTGTCTGTTTTGATATTGTTTTGCCAGAATTGTCCACTGGTGAAAGACAGTCCTGTTTTTGAAGAAGTCCTGGAACCTGGCTGTTGGTTAAGAGCTCCTGAGACTCTCCTGCAGACAGAGAGTGAATACTGTCCACTGGTGAAGGACAGTGCTGTTGTTGCAGGGGTCTGGGAACCTTTCTGTTGGTTCAGAAGCCCTGAAGAAGGATTTTCTTGTTGTATGTTTACAGAAATCCTGGGAGAGGGTTTTGCTAATGTTTTCAGGGGTTCTAGGACTGTTCTACAGACAGAGGATGTTCTACAGACAGAGGAAGAGACTGGCAATGTATCTTGTGGCCTTGCTAAGCTTTGTCTCCCCAGAAACAAAGATTGCTGAGAACTTGCCTCTTGTCAAGATGAAGAAAAGACCTCCATTTGGGTATTAAGTGCTGTGCTTAAACTTGTTGTAACTCTGGGGTAGATTCAATTGTGATCCAGGGGTGGGGAACTTTTGGCCTTTTTGTGTTCTATGGTTTAACAAATGAATGTACTTTACTTATGATTGGAAACTAATCTCCATTTGAGAAGAGGGGCTTTGTGGTAGACCAAATGAAGGTACAGCCTAGGGGTGGAGTAGTATTTAGAACAGGGACTTTGTAATTGATTGAATGAATGTAAGGTCCTGGGGTGGGGTAGTAGTTGGAGATTATTTAATCACACTGTATTATTAGTAAATGCTGTATTTTGAATGTTGTCATATTTTGACCTTCTCTGTTCTTAATTTGTCACTGAATAAAATGGAGAGCACCTATGTTGGTATTTTGAACCTTGGGAAGTTGTCTTTCCTCGGCATTACATTACAACATCAACCATAAGTTCCATAGTGAAAATATATGCTTTTTGGATGCCCAATAAATAATAATATCTGTGAATTTCATCCATCTTATTACAGAAAGGTATTGGAGAAATACGTGACATCTAAAACAGTATCCAGTTCTTAGTTTCATTAAAAATTAGAATGAAATTAGTTAAATAATGACTATTTCTTTTTTTTTTTTAACTTTTTGGAGGGAGGGAGACAGGGCAGGTTAAGTGACTTGCCCAAGGTCACATGGCTAGTAATGTTAAGTGTCTGATGTTGCCTTCGAACTCAGGTCCTCCTGACTTCAGGACTGGTGCTCTATTCACTGCTCCACCTAGCCACCCCAATAATAACTATTTAAAACAGAAAAAAAAAAACAACATAAATGATAAAAGTAGTGCAAAATACTTTGAATAATTTGATATGCAAAAGGTAATATGCATATTGATTTTTAAAAGTAATATACAAATATAGTATATATGTACACATCTACAACTACTGCTGCTGCTACTACCATTTATATGTGTTACTATATGCCAGGTGCTGTTCAAAAGATTTATAATTTTCTCCTTTGATCCTCACAGCAAACCTAGGAGTTAGATCTTATTTTTATCCCCATTTTACAAATGAGGAATCTAGGTCATAAATAAATCAAATGACTTGCCCAGGGTTTCACAGAAAATAACTTCCTGATGAATGATTTAAACTCAGGTATTTTTGATTCTAGGCCAGGCCTTCTATCCACTGAACATGCTTATATACATAGATATAGACATAGACATATACACATGCATATAAATATAATATACACATAATTATATGTGCAAGTATGGGTATGCATATGCATATCCACATGCAAAATCACATGTATATTTGTATATATACACATATGCATATGAACACATTTGTATATAAGACATACAATATATATGATATAATACATATGCACAATATATTTGTACATGAACAAAACATATAAACATAAGTATTATAGGTATGCATCATATGCAGATATATACATATATGTCAATGTAATGCAGATCTTCACTACAATTACATATATTTTGGTAGGTATGCATTCACATTAGGGAATACATTTTTTTTTTTAAGCAATCGGGGTTAAGTAATTTGCTCAAGGTTACATGGCCAGTTATTTCTGGGTGTGGTGCTAAGTATCTGAGCCTGGATTTGATCCAGGTCATCTGGACACTGGAGCCGGTGCTCTTACTCGCTGAGCCACCTGGCCACCCCTAAGCAATTGGGGTTAACTAACTTGCCAAGGTTACATGGCCAAGTGTTTCTGGGTGGGTGCTAAGTGTCTGAGCCCAGGATTAGATCTCCAGGTCATCTGGACACTGGAGCTGGTGCTCTTACTCGCTGTGCTACCTGGCCGCCCCGGGAATACATTTATTCAATTATGTAATTCAGTTATGTAATGCATATATGAATCCACATATGTGTATATACAGATAGTATACACAGCCATAAAATTTGAAAATATCTCTTGATAGTATACGAATGTGTATACAAATATATATGTAATGCTATATCATGCTAATCCCAGCCCATCATATTCTCAGAATAATTAGAACTATGTGAACTATACACAACCTACAAGGCAACAGAATGCTGCAAGATAGGAGTAAAAAAAAAATTTCCAACACTGATTTGTGCCTGAGAAGCAGCATGAATATAATATCATGTGTTACTTAAAAGAGAAGATTGGTCACTAATACAGGGAACAAGAAAGAAAAGTGCTGTGTGCCAGTCACTTTGCTAAGTGTGAGGAATACAAAGAAATGTAAAAACAGTCATTGCTCCCAAGAAGCTCATTTTCTAACAGGGGAGACAACATTCCATATGGAAGACAGTCTATAAAAGTGTACTGACTTGGAAGGATATAGTGTCATATTTGAGGACTAATAAGGAGGACAGTTTCACCTAAACATAGAGTAATTGGAGGACAGAGAAGTATAAGAAGATTGAAACGATCAGAAGGAACCTGGTTATGAAGGATATTAACAGAGAAATTTATGTATGACTAGAGGTAATAGTCACTGCAGGGGACATAGCAAGGAGAGGGTCTGACATTGTCATCTGCTCTTTAGAAAGATCACTTTGATACTTGAGAAGATAATAAATGTAAGACCAACTAGTAGGTTATTTCAATAGTCTAGCCATAAGGTGATTAGGGCTTGCTCTACTTCCTCATTATCTCATGCCTTGCAGTGTCAGACGAGAAAAGGAAGCATATATAAGAGATGTTGCAAAGACAGAAAAGATAAGTCTTGTCAACAGAATATATAAATATATATGTGTGTACATATGCATATGCATGCACACAGATATGCACACACACATACATATATATATGTGTGTGTGTATATATATATATATATATATATATATATATTTAAGTATGACATCTAAGGGAATATGCAAATTTGGGTAACTGAGAAGATGATGTTACCTTAAACACCAGTAAGGAATTTAGAAAGTGGAGAAAGACTGGGAGCAAAAGTGATGAGGTAATATTTCTTTCAGGAAACTGTCTTGTAAGATGCCCAATTGACAGCAGGTATGTGAATGGAAGTTAGGAGAGAGGTTAATGATGAGTAGCTATGAAAATCATGATGGAGATGATAAATGAAATCATGAGATCTAATGAAATCACAGAATGAAGTAGAATAATACAGAGAATGAAAGAGAGCCCAGGACAGAACCTTAGGGGATACCTCTGATCAGTTGGTGTAGCTTAGATTAACATCCAGCAAATGAAACTTGAGATGGAATGGTCAAACCACTGGAAGAACCAGAAGAAACAAGGTATAAAAAAAAAAAACAAAACTAAAAAGATGGAATCAATAAGGTCATTGATAATATCGAAGGTTCCATGGAGGTCATTTAGTTTGACACATCTGAGTCAAGTCAGGCAATTAAGAGACCATTTGTAACTTTGATGTTAAGGGAAATAAACCTCTTTGATTTGTTTTGAGCTTAATCTTTCTGATGTTATCCTTTGTTCTTGACAAGTCCCCTCATCCTTACTGGGACTTTTACTTTGGGCTTCTTCTGGAAATTTTCTTTATACTTAGGCTTTTTCCCCTGTACTTCCAAACCCCAAACCCCATATAAACTTAAGGACTGGAGCCTCTATACCTAGAACATTAAGTTGGTAAATCAATCTAACTCATCTACCGGGATCCCCTTTGCTTTATGCATTAGTCATAACATAAATTCTCTGGTCCTCTTTTGCATCAGGGAAAATTTTTGGCATTTTAGGTTTGCCTGTATTGGACTGGGAATAATAAGGAATGTCTGACATAATTGGGGACCAAAACAGGAAGATTATCTTTCTCTGCATCATCAACTCTCCAGTTTTCCTCCTTAGAATAATTTCACTGGAGGCTCAGTCATATCCTCCTAGATAATTGCATGATGTATCTTATTCCCTTGGAGAACTTCTTGCAATGGTATCAACAGCAATTAGGGGAATTTCCTATTTTCTGGACTTTGAAACTTTACATGGAGCTAAACATGTGGCAAATTTCTTGCTGAGAGTGAGAGATCCTTTGTTGTAATAATATTTTCATTGTTTCCCAAGGTCTAGAGGGTAGCAGACATTGTTGGTGATTAGACATTAGGTAGGAGTGAGGACAGGAATTGAAGAGAATGGAATAAGCATTTACATAGCATTCGTTATGCTTTATACATTGTGTTAAATATTTTTTTACACATATGGTTTCATGTTATCCTCACAACAACCCTACAAGAGAGATGCTATTATTGTCCCCATTTTACAATTGAGGAGTCTTAGGCAAAAAGAGGTTAAGTAACTTATCCTGGGACACCAAAATAGTGTCTGAGGTCAGATTTGAACTCAGTTCTTCCTCACTCCAGGCAGGGAAGGTGAAATTTTTTTAGAAAAACCTCCCTCTGTTTCCATAAAAGTATCGGAATTACTGATCTCCCTGGTCTTTCTCCCCTCTGTTCAAACATTCATCAAATTGAATTTTTATTTTTTAGTAAGAGGGAAAGCGGTCAAGTGAATAAGTTTTTCCTAAGCACTTACTATGTGTCAGACACCGTGCCTGATTTTTTTTCTCCTTCCCCTCAGCAAGAGTGGTGACTTGTGGCATCAGCAGGATGATGTGTGCAAGCTGAGTAGCCCCTGTCCTCTTGTGCCTTTCATTTTTTTTTTCAACAGGTCAGCAACTATTCATCCTGAGAAACAGTTGTTTCTAGTCTTAGTTAAGACATTCTGAATTCAGATTTCCTGAGCTCATGGTTTGGACATAACCCAATAAGAGAGTATTAACAAGATGCCTCTTAAAGAAAAGGCCCTCCAACAATATAATGTCTTACTGAATAACTAAAGAAAGTCATGTCCATTCTAGGTAAATGATCTTGATGTTGTGAATTACATGACTTTATAGGACTGCAGGGCATATTTCATTGTCAGGAATGGGGAAAGGGTTAGGGATAATAAGTAGTATGATGGAATGTTGAGTATTTTATGTTTCTTGTATTTGTTATTGGATACCATTTTGTCTTATGCAATTTCTTTAGTGGAGGAATAAATATTCTATAATTGAAAACCATTTTGCATATTCAGTAACTTTTTCTAGAGTTAACACCCACCCATCAATATTTTGGGAAGGCTATAGGCATAAGAAATACTGAAAATACATTTTAGAAATATTTTTAATTTTTACTCTGTGTTACAAAAAGAGTCAGAGAGAACTATATATCTATTTTGACAGGGTCAATCCCCTTACTAGTTGGAACTGAATGTGTGTGAACCCAAAATCCCTCTGATATCCCTTTGACCATGGAGTATACACATACATGCATACATACACACATACACACATACATATACACATGCATAAAATTATGTATTAATGCTGTAATGTGTCTAAAAATATGTGTACCCCATTTTTGGGTAGAATTGTAGGAA
Organism: Petaurus breviceps papuanus; assembly: GCF_028583685.1. NCBI lineage: Eukaryota > Metazoa > Chordata > Mammalia > Diprotodontia > Petauridae > Petaurus > Petaurus breviceps. Next base: position 3,460,191 of record NW_027186349.1, on the reverse strand, counting down.
GAATCCTAGATATGTTCTCAGAATACCTGATTTCTCACCCTGATTCTGAAATTAATGTGCTGTGTGGCCTTGAACAAGTCTCATAAACATTTTTCTAAGATTCCCCATCTGTAAAATGGCCTTTATGATAGTTGAGGTTCTTCCTACCTTTAAAGTTGTGATTTTATTTTCTTATGATCCATACTCCTAAATATCTAAAATTAATCAACAAATCTCAAACTTTGCAAATTAAAAAGTGCTTAAGTTCAACTGTGAATAACATCATTAGCAGTGGTCCTTATATTTAAACTAAACTGGTTGTCACCTAAACTTAGCAAAGACTTAGATCAAAATTACATGTTTTTGTGGAGGTATAGACAGACTTGTTTGCTAGAGCTCCATATAATCAATGGATTACTTCCTCACCTTCTCTTCTTATAATGCTTTTCTTCCTTCAAGGTTCAGGTCTTCAAACATTTTGTAAAATTAAGTCTTTCCTGATATTCTTAAATGTTAATTGTCTCTCTTTCTCCCCTCAAATTATCAGTTGTTATTGTGTCTTTAAGTTTTGTCTCACTGGTATATGAGTTATTTGAAGGTAGTAATGTTTTGTTAGCTTATTTTCATATTGCTATCACCAAAATAATGTTTTCCACAAAATACTCATGTATTTAATAAATGCTTTTTGGATTGTTTTGATTAGTCTACCTAGCTAAGTGAGACATGGTAATGTACAATAGATGTTTCCTAGTGGAAAGAATGCTTGAAGGGCAGCTAAGGAAAAAACACCCCCCCACCCACACTTATTCTAGTTCTGTCTCTATGACATTGAATAGTATACTTTATCTAGGGGCAGCTAGATGGTTCAGTGGAGAGAGCCCTAAGTCTGAAGTCAAGAAACTTACTAGTTACAGGGTCCTGGGAAAGTCATATAATATCTGTCTGACTCAATTGCCTCATCTGTATATTTCATATGATAATAGTATAGAAATCCAGTGTTATTGTGATGAACAAATGAGATAACATTCATAAAATGCTTAGTATAGTGTCTGATACCTAGTAAGAGCTATGTAAATGTTACCTATTGTTAGAACTTCACATCTCTTATTTGAAATTGAATGGGTTGGGCTGAGTCAAGATGGTGGAGTAGAAGCAGGTCCTCCCTGTGCTCCTGGCTTCTACCTTCCCCAATTCATATAAAAGGAAACTCTAAACAAACTTTGGAGCCACAGAACCCATAAAATGACACAGACAAGCTAACCTCCCACTGAGGAAAGTCCTGCAGGCCAGCTAGAATCATCCAGTGAAGTGCTCTGGGAGTTGAGCCCAGCTCCACACAGAGGTTTTAGCCCCAGGGTGGGCCTGAACAACCACAGGCTGGAAGGACTTCAGATCTCCAGCAGCTGTGGTCCTTTCCAGATTTATCAACACACAGATGCACAGGACAAAGTGAGAGATCAGTGCAGTATGGACTTTGGGACCCAGTATTTGGGAGTGCCTAGGCTTTTGCACCCAGTACAAGAAGCCTCTGAGGACTGTGGTGCAGCTCCTCTGCCACATTGTAGCTTCAGCTCTTGGCCTGCAAATTGTAGGGGGATGAAGCAACCAGTCTGAGGGGTAATTACTCTTGCTTTAACCTGCTTGGATCTGGATTGAACTCTAGGGTAGGGTGCCTGGGGTGTGTGTCTAGCTTGCCAGAAAGTGTGGAGGATTCAGCAAGGGCTCCCAACTAATACCTCTGGCAGCTGAGAAAACCCCAGGGTTTGGGATAGAAGCTCCCCTGTCTGGTAGAAGAGTCCTACTATGGCAAAAAGGCCAAAAGTCAAATAAGTGAGTGGCAAAATGCCCAGACAAAGGAAACAAAGCAAACAGAAGAACCCAACATTAGAATCCTGTTTTGGGGACAAAAAGGAGCAAAGCATGGAATAAGAGGAAGACAGTGAAGTCAAAACTCCTCCACCAAAAGCTTCAAAGGAAAACACGAGCTGGTTACAGGCCATAGAGGAACCTAAGAAACAAATAAGAGAAGTGGAGGAAAAATTAGGAAGAGAAATGAGAACAAAGCAAGAAAATTATGAAATGAGAGTCAACAGCCTGACTGAGGAAAATAACACCTTAAAAAACAGAATAATTCAAAAGGCAAAAGAGGCTCAAAAAGGCAATGAGGAGAGTAATGCCTTAAAAAATCGAATTTGCCAAATGGAAAAAGAATCTCAAAAGCTCAATGAGGAGAATCATTCCTTCAGAACTAGATTGGAGCAAATGGGAGCAAATGACTTTATGAGAAATCAAGATGCTATTAAACATATCCAAAAAATGAAAGAATAAAAGGCAATGTGAAATATCTCATGGGAAAAAGCACTGACCTGGAAAACAGATGCAGGAGAGATAATTTAAAAATTATTGGACTACCTGAAAGCCAGGAACAAAGAAAGACACTAGAAATCATCCTCCAATTAATTTTCAAGGAAAACTGCCCTGATATTTTAGAACCAGAGGGCAAATGAGATTGAAAGAATCCACCAATCACCTCCTGAAAAAGATCCCAAAAAGAATACTCCTAGCAATATTACATCCAGTTTCCCAAAATTCCCACATCAAGGAGAGAATATTACAAGCAGCCAGGAAGAAACAATTTGAATATGGTGGAAACACAATCAGGATAACCCAGGATCTGGTAGCTTCTACAATGAGGGATTGAAGGGGTTGGAATATGATATTCTGGAGGTCAAAGGAGCTGGGATTAAAAGCAAGAATTACCTACCCAGTAAAACTGAGCATCATGTTTCAGGGAAAAATATGGTCATTCAGTGGAATAGAGGACTTTCAAGCATTCTTGATGAAAAAACCAGAGTTGAATAGAAAATTTGTTATTCAGATACAAGAAGCAAGAGAAGCATGAGAAGGTAAACAGAGAAAAGAAACCATAAGGAACTTATCAAAGTGGAACTATTAACATTCCTACATGGAAAAATGATAATTGTAACTGATGAAACTTTTCTCAGTATGAAAATAGTTGAAGGGAGTACACACACACACACACACACACACACACATATACATATATATTAATATATATATATGTATATATGTCTATATCAGAGGGTATATGGGCATATGAATACATATGTGAAAGACATAGATAGAGGGCACAGGACCAATTTAACAGGAAGGGATAATACTTAAAAGGTGAAATTAAGAGGTGAGAGAGGAATAAAATGTGAGTAGATGGGGAGAAACAGAATGGGGTAAACTATCTCATATAGAAGAGGTAAGGGAAAATGGTTACAACGGAGGGGAATGATAGGAAGGCAAAAGGGAATGGGTCAACCTTATTCTCATTGAATTTGTCTTGGGGAGGGAATGAAATACACACTAAGTTACATATCTCACACTACAGGAGAGTAGGGGGGAAGGCGATGAGAGGGGGGATGATGGAATGGAGGGAAGGCTGGAGGGGGAGGGAAGTTGGAAGCACCCACTTTTGAAAATGGACAGGACCAAATAGAAAATAGAACTAGTGAACTAGTGGGAGGTGGGATAGGAGGCAAGGAAATACAGTCAGTCTTTTACAATACATCAACTATGTTAATGTTTTGCATAAGCTACACATGTATAACCTATACTGAACTGCTTATCTTTCCAGTAAGGGTGGGTGACAAGGGAGGAAGAGATTGAGTCTTTAATTCAAAGTTTTAAAATCAAATCTGTATACACAAACACACACACACAAACACACTATTTATAGTACTATTTTACATGTAGTTGGGAAATAAGATATACAGGCACTGGGGCATAAAGATCCACCATGCCCTACTGGAAAAGTCAAAGGGGTATGAGAGAATATATGGGAGGGAGCAGATTGGAGGAGGGGATATACTGTGGGACTGCTATTTTGGGGTGGTGATGGGGGGAAACAGGGGGAAAATGTGTAATTCAAAATCTGGCGGAAATGAATGATATAATAAAGCATTTTTAATTAAAATATAAATATAATAAAGCATTTGAAAAATTAAAAATAAATAAATTGTGTGGGTTGGAAAATATCATTTATAGATTTGTAATGAGGAACTATTCTGGCATAATGGAAGGAGCCCTTAACATGGAGTCTTGAAAACTCACCTCAAATTCTAATTCTGCCTAACTATGTGTAATGGTAATGTAATTTGAATTTGGAGACCCCTTTTTTTATTGGCAAGTAAGCAGGTACATAGCACCTTGTTTTAAGTTAAGCAAAGGTAGCAGGTACTTAGCCCTTAGTAATTGATCAAGCCTCTATTGGGGAAACAGAAGGTATGAACTTCTGTCCCTTTTACTGAAGTAACAGGAGCGGGTTGGCAGAAACAGGAAGTTAATGCTGCGTGTATATAAGGAAAAGTGCCAGGAAGGGGCAGTCAGAATTTCTTGGGACAAGCATCTGGAGGCAGAGCAGCTATAGAAGAAAAATGAGAATCTAGAATTGAGTCAGAATTTCCAGAGAACTTGTGCCACCCTCCCCTACCCCAGGCTAGAGAAGGTTATTATGATTTTTTGAACCAGATGCAGAAAACAGAGGAACCATGACCAGGATGCTCAGACTTTGTCTGTTTGTGGCTTGGTTGAGCCTTGAATTCATGGGAACAGAAACTGTGAAGGATTTGAGATGGACTTGACCCTTTGAACTTCAGTGTGGTTCAGGATTTACAAGAGAGATGAACAAGGAATCGGGAGCTGTCTGCATTTGAATCCAGGTGACTGTTTGGTGTATTCAGGTAGCAGTTGCCTGTTTCAAGTCAAGATGAAAAGACCTCTCTGTGGGTACTGAGTAGTGATGAAATTATAGTTTACTAGTGACCTAGGGGTAGAGGATCTGTGTATTTTCTAATGATTATACTTAGTGATTGATTTCTGAATAAGTGACTGATTGAGTTAACTTAGTGTGCCCATGAGTGGAAGACTTTGACTATTGTACTTTGAAATGATTGTTATTTGTTCAAAACTTTGTGGCCACTATGGTGGAAACTATGTGGCCATTTTAATAAGCTGTTGAGAATACTACATTGTGATTTTCTGTGAATGTTTTGCCTTGATTTATTATATAATAAATAGAGTGGTTACTATACTGTATAATCAGAACCTTAAAAGATGTTTACAATAGCATTCTTCTGGAAAGCTGCTCATGCATGGTGTTACACCATGTAACCCTGGGTAAGTCAATAAAATTGATCTTAGTTTTCCTATCTATAAAATAGTAGTATTACTACTTGTATCAAATGTCTCCCAGGGTTTTCCCCACTTTAAATCTTAGACTGAATATAATATATTTTACTATACTGTATTATTTAATTTTGCTGTACTAGACATTGGAGATGTTAAGTCATTAAGCTTGCCTTAAAGAGAGTTGAATTGTGAATGCCAGGCATATGCATTTAAAAATACAAAAAGTCTGATGTAAAAAATGCAAACTAGATGGCATATGCAAATGTTTTCCAAGTAAAAATCATGAAAGAACACTTTGACATTCAAATATATAGAAAGCCTCCACAAATTCTACTCTAATGTCTGTAAACATAAAATATCTTCAGAACAAAGAATCAGGAACACTTTTACCTTTTTCTAATAATTATAAATTGCCATACTAATTTCCCTCTGCACACATGTTGGACAAGTGATAGATAATAAGAAAATTTAGTGGATACTTCTATGATTAACATATTGGTCTAAATATAATAAAATAAAACTCAATAGAGATAGATATAAAATCCCCTTTTAGTCATGCAACAGTTCTGGAGGGAAAAACTAATTGGTGCATTGTAAACTCATTATGAATAAACAGTGTGATACAGAAACCCAAATCCATGAGTATTTAGCTTCAATTATGACAAATATTCAGCCTCAGACTATGAGTAATATTATTGTTGGGCTCACATTCCTTCCTGTATAAACTGGGCTTAATAGTGAAGTAGTATAGGGTTTATATTGCAGATATGTAAAATCCTTTGCACACTGAAAGGACTATGTTATTATCATATTATAATTGAAATGCTTCATTGGTTAATGAATAGCAAATTGCTTTTGGAATTAGAAAAGTCAATGTATAAGTCTTTTTCCTTGTCTAAATCCCATACACCAATAAAATTTCTAGCATTGTCCCACGTCTCTCTGTTCCACACTCACTCTGACTGTTTTTCCCCAGTTTCCATGTATGTGTGCTCATATTTATGCTTACTTTTATTATTAAGTGTGGCTAGTGCAAAAAGCACTAGGTCAATCTTTCTCCTTTCCTTCTAACTAGGGCAGAGATGGAGTAGAATTCCAAGTTGAATCACATAGAACTGCTAGGGATATGATTTCATTTGGGGAAAACCTAAATATCAATAAAAGCAATAAATAAGGAGGGAAAAGGAGTGGTTCAAGGAAGAAGAGAAGTATTTATATTTAAATATAACTTTCACAGAATTCAGCAGAAGGTACTAGGGTAAAATGAGGACCAATTGAGAGGAATTTTATTAAGTTGTAAAATTCTATTTTAGGGGTGGTTTTGACTTTACCCCACCATTACATTGAAAAATTGTAATAAATTAAATCACACTTTTAAAGTGTTAGTTAACTCTCTCTCTAATGAAATAATCTGATGAAACTTTTAAAGGTGAAAAAATCTGGTGATTTATTTGAAGTTATATTAATCAAACTTTCCTACCTTTGCCTATATTTTCTTAAATCAGGAAAACTTGAATATTTACAATATTAGAAATGGGTAGGCATTTGTACAAGATAATTGCATCATAATTTTTACTATTAATTTAATAATGCTTTTCCTCAAATACCTATAAAAACAATTTTCAGCATTCATTAAAAAAATGAGTTCCATACTCTCTATCTCCCTCCACACACCCCACAATCAGAAGGCTAGCAAAATGCTATATGTTATATGTGTGTAATCATGTGAAACATATTTTTATATGAGTCATGTTGTAAAAGAAAACATAGATCAAAACAGAAACTGGAGAAAAATAAACTTTAAATGTGTACTTCAAGCTATATTCAGATTCCATCAGTTCTTTCTCTGGGGATGGATAGAAGTTTTTAATGACAAGCCCTTGGAGTTTTCTTCGATCATTTCAGTGCTCAGAATAGCTAAGTCATTCACGATTGATTATCTTAACAATATTGCTGTTACTGTGTATAATGTTTTCCTAGTTCTACTCACTTTGCTTTGAATCAGTTCATGTAGGTCTCTTCGAGTTTTTCTGAGAGCATCTAGCTCATTATTTCTTAAATCACAATGGATTTCCATCACAATCTTTTACCAGAAAATATCCAGCCATTGCCCAATTGATGAGCATCCCCTCAATTACCAGATCTTTGCCAGGAGAAATGAGCTGTTATAAATATTTAGGCATAGCTCCAAATTGCTCTTTATAATGACTGATTCAGCTCAGAACTCCAATATTTACCATTCTCCTTTTCTTTCCTACTAGTCAATCTAATAAGTGTTAAGTAGTACCTCATTTTAACTTGCATAGATAGCTTTGATTACTACACCTGAAAACTGTTCATATTTTTTGAATATTTGTCAATTGGGAATGGCTATTTTTTTTTAATAAACTTGACTCATTGCTCTATATATTTGAGAAATGAGACCTTTATGACAGAAACTTGATTCAAAATTTTTTTCATTTATGATTGCGACCTGTATTTCTCTGCATCCTATTTCCCCCTCCCATTTATTCTATTCTTCTCTACTTTCACCCCGTTCCTCCTAAAAGTGTTTTGTTTCTGACTATGGCTTCTCCCAATCCACACTCCCTTCTATGAGCACCCCCACTTCACTTATCCATTTTCCCTCCTACTTTCTTGTAGGGTAAGATAGGTTTATATGCCCAAATGAGTGTGCATATTATTCCCTCTTTGAATCAAGCCTGTTGAGAGTAAGGTTCAAATATTTCCTGTTATCTTGGCCAGTTTCCCCTCCACAATAATACTTCTTTTATGTCAGATAATTCACCCTATTCTATCTCTCCCTTTTCTTTCTCATAATACATTCTTCTTTCTCAATGCTTAATTTTATTTTTTAAGATATCATATATTCATATTCAACTCATACTTGTGCCCTCTATGTATATCTCTCTTAACTTCCCTAATAATGAGAAATCTCTCATGAGTTAAAAGTATCACCTTCCAATATAGGAATGTAAACAATTTAACCTTCAGTCCCTTATGATTTCCATTTTCTGTTTGCCTTTTTAAGCTTATCTTGGGTCTCATTTTTGAAAGTCACATTTCTATCCACCTCTGATCTTTTCATCAGTAACCCTTGAAAGTAATCTATTTTATTGAATGTCCATTTTTCCCTGCAGGATTGTTCTCAAATTAGCTGGGTAGGTGGCTCTTGGTTGTAATTCTAGCTCCTTTGCCCTCTGGAATATTATATTCTAACCCCTCTAATCCTTTAATGTAGAAGCTATTAAACTGGTGTTTTACTGACTGTGACTCCATGAGAATTGAATTTTTTTCTGGTTGCTTGCAATATTTTCTCCTTGACCTGAAAATTCTAGAATAAGGCTATAATATTCCTGTGAGTTTTCATATAGTTATTAGCTTCAACTTGCTCTATTACAATTCTTAAGTGATTATTTTCTTCAGTGAAGTTTTGTGCCTCCTCCATTTGACCAATTCTATATTTTAATGAGTATTTTTCTTGGAGAAGGGGAGAGTTCCTGACCAAAGAAGAGATAGTAAATATTATGAAATGCAAAATGGATAATTTGGTTACATTACATTAAAAATCATAAACAAAACCAAAGCAAAATAGAGGAGAAAGGAAGCATAAAGCTGGGAAACATTTTTTTTTACTGGCAGTATCTCAGATAATGGCCTCATTTCTAAATATATAAAGAACTGAGTTAAATTTATAAGAATACAAGTCATCCCTCAATCGATAAATGGTCAAAGATATAAACAGGCAGTTTTCAGAGGAAGAAATTAAAGCTATCTATAGGCATATGAAAAAATGCTCTAAATCATTATTAATTAGAGAAATGAAAATTAAAAATCTCTAGGGTACCTTATCACACCTATCAGTTTGACTACCATGACAAAACAGAAAAATGACCAATACTGGAGAAGCTGTGGGAAAATCGGAACACTAATTCATTGTTGGTGGAGTTGTGAACAAATTCAACCATTCTAGAGAATAATTTGGAGTTATGCCCAAAGGGCTATAAAAATGTACATATTCTTTGACACAGCAATATCACTTCTAGGTCTGTGTTGCAAAGGGATCATAAAAATGGGAAAAGGACACACATGTACAAAAATATTTATAGCAACTCCTTTTGTGGTTGCCAAGAACTGGAAATTGAGGGGATACCCATTAATTGGGGAATGGTTAAAGAAGTTGTGGCATTTTAATGCAATGGAATATTATTGTTTTAAAGATACAGCAGTTGGACTTCAGAAAAACCTAGAGAGACCTGAATGAACAGATGTTGAGTGAGGGGTGTAGCTGTAGCAGCAAGCACCTCAGCATCTCCAGGGTGGCTGCAAACACAGATTCTTAGATCTGCTTTTCTAAAAGAAAGCAACTCAAAATGGGTTAACAATCTTGCTTTAATCAATCAAACACATCATTTACTTAGTTCAGGGGAAAAAGTCAGCACCCCAAATTTCAGAATATACAGACAGGTTACAAGCAAAAGTTACAAGACATAGAAACAAACAGATCAAGCAGGTAGGCCTCCAACTGTCCAATCATTACATCTATACCTAGTCAGTTACCAGAGAGGGATGCATTAACATCTCGGTTTTTCAAAGCTGGGAGGCTCTCAATGGCTGCCCAGAGTCTCATCTGGTCAAATCCCACAGAATTTCTCAAAGTGAGCCCCCCAAAAAAAGTCTCACATCAGGGTTTATATAGCTTTCTCCTGGCTCAGAGAATGTAACAACCCTCTTGACCCCACTGTCCAATCACAAAGTGTCTCCTGAAAAACAAACTTCCTGCCACAGGGTCCAAGTGCACTTAAGGCTATCAAATGGCTTAGAGGAAGGGAAGATTGTAAATTTACATTCCCTTTACATTCCCATTACAGTAGCAAGAGGAGAACATTGTACAGAATAGACAAGCCATCTCGGCAATGCAAGGTCGTAGTTTCCTTTAATTATATTTATTTTTTTCTCATGGTTTTTCCCATTTATTATATTTCTTCTTTGTAACATAACTAATGTGAAAACTTATGGAATTGAATTGTAAATATGAAAAATAAATATTTTAATTTAAAAAAGAAAGAAAAATGCTTTAAATCACTATTGGTTAGAGAAATGGAAATTAAAACTAAGGTACCACCTCACACCTATTAGATTGGCCTATGAAGCTGTGCATACCATTTGATCCAGGAATACCACTACTAGGTTTATATCCCACAAAGATCCTAAAAAAGGGAAACAGGACCAACATGTACAAAAATATTTATAGCAGCTTGTTCTATCATTGCAAAGAATTGGAAATTGAGGGGATACCTATCAGTTGGGGAATGGCTGAACAAGTTTTGGCATATGCATGAATGAAATACTATTATTCTATAAAAAATGATCAGTAGCCAGATTTCAGAAAAACCTGGAAAGACTTACATGAACTGGTGCTGAATGAAATAAGCAAAATCAGGAGACCATTGCATATAGTAAAAACAACATTGTGTGGTGACCAATTTTGATAGACTTAGGTCTTTTCAACAATAAAATGATCCAAAAGAATTCCGAAAGACTCACACTGGAAACTGCTATCCATATGCAGAGAAAGAATGATGGAGTCTGAGTGCAGATTGAAGCATACTCTTTTCTTTTTCTTTTTTTGTGGTTTTCCCCTTTTGTTCTGATTCTTTTTCAGCATGACTAATGTGGAAATATTTTTAATATGATTGTACATGTTAGCCTGTGTCCGATTACATGCCAACTTGTGGAGGGGGAGAGGAAGAGGTGAAAATACAGAACTCAAAATCTTGTAAAAGTAAATGTTGGAAACCACATACACACATTCTTTTTTTCAGTGATTTTTTTGCCTCTTTTTCCATTTGGATATTTTTGCTTTATAAGGAGCTCTTCAGTGAATTTTTGTATATCTTTATCCATTTGGCCAATTCTGCTTTTCAAGGCATTCTTCTCCTCATTTGATTTTTGTACCTCTTTAATTATTTGGCTTAGTCTGCTTTTTAAGATTGTTTTCCACTATTACTTTGTGCCTTCTTTACCATGCCATTGATTATTTTTTCATGATTCTTTGGTATCACTATCATTTCTGTTTCAAATTTTGCCTCTGCCTCTCTTATATAATTTTTGAAATTCTTTTTGAGCTCTTCCATGGACTAAGATGAATTCACATATTTTTTGTAGGCTTTTATTGTAGAAATTTTGACTTTGCTGTCTTCTGAGTGTGTTTTCTTATCATCTTTGTCACCATAGAAACTTTTCATGGTCAGAATGTTTTTTTTCTGTTGTTTACTCATTTATCCAGACTATGTCTTCACTTTTAACTATTGCTAAAGTGGGTCTCTGTGTCCTGAATGGAAGGTGCACTTTTCCAAGATTCAGGGGTTTTGTGTAGCTGTTTTCAGAGATACTTCTATGGACCTATGAATTTTCAGTTTGATCTAAGGAGAAGTGTGCTTCCTACTCTCCTGGCCTATGCTCTGGTTTATGAGTGACCGCAAGCCCTCTTTTCTGTCCCGTAAATGTAAAGAGGTTCCCTTATCCATGGTAGCTACAAGCTCCAATGTGCTAGAACTCCATCTTACTTTGAGATTTCCATGCAGTACTGTGACCTGGATATGAGTATGCGTGAAGTATCAGAATCCTTTCCCCAGGGCCAGCAAAAAGATTCCAGTGATCTCCTTCTTACCAGGTCTTCCATCCCCTTTTCATCTGTGGGCTCAGAAGTCTGGAAGCAGCCACTACAACTGTTAAATCATTCACTGTCAATGCCTACTCCTGGTTGGCTTGGGCTTGGTCTGTGCTGTCATGGCCTACGTTGGGCTCCATTCCACTCTCACCCCAAAACACAGACCTTTCATGTCAAATTTTTAAGTTGTGTTGGACTGGAAAATTATTTCACTCTGTACATTTGTGTATTTTGCCACTCCAGAATTTGTTTTAGGAATTATGTAAAAGTCTTTGCATCAGTTTTAGGGAAATCTCAAGTAAGTTCCTACCTTTTCTTTGGCATCTTGACTGCACCTTTAATTGAATTATAATTGAGATAGAAGGTTTTGCACAAAATGTAACAAAATGAGGCTAGTTTTCTTTTTTCCCTTCATACTTTCCGATCAAATAAATGGAACCCTAAAATTAGTAGGAGAAGTTTTGTATAGGGTTTAGAGAATACCAGTAATAATACCAAAAAGGGAAGACCAGTATAATATATTTCTAAAATACACAGAGGAGAAAATTTTAGTGGAAACAAGCAGAGCAGTTTGAAAATAATGTTGATAATATATATATTTTTGGAAAGCAAACAAGCAGTATAGACTTATGTGATAGTAATGGCAATTAAAGATTCCCCTGTATTGGCTTGGTTTTCAAATTGATTGTATTAAAACCCAGAGTTTGTTAATCCCACCTGTGGGATGGGCTTGTTGATGTGAAAAGAAAGTCCTGAATTGGGAGGAGCTGGTGATGTAGATTTGGAGAGACAAGAGAGAGGCGGAAGTTCTTTTTGGAAGCAGCACCTCGTGGAGAGAGAGAGACTAAGAGATTGCTGGTGGCCGCTTTGAATTGCCCTGGACTTTTGAGACCTGCCTCCTGAGCTGCCAAGGACTGAGGAGACATGGCTGTTTTGCTGGTACTTTGTCTGTCTGTTTTGATGTTATTTTGCCAGATTTGTCCACTGGTGAAAGACTGTCCTGTTGAAGAAGTCCTGGAACCTGGCATTTGGTTAAGAAGGCCTGAGACTGTCCTGCAGACAGAGAGTGAATACTGTCCACTGGTGAGGGACAGTACTGTTGTTGCAGGGGTCTGGAGACTGTCCGGCAGACAGAATGAATACTGTCCACTGGTGAAGGACAGTGCTGTTGTTGCAGGGGTCTGGGAGCCTTTCTGTTGGTTCAGAAGCCCTGAAGAAGGATTTTCTTGTTGTATGTTTACAGAAATCCTGGGAGAGGGCTTTGCTAATGTGTTCAGGGGTTCTAGGACTGTTCTACAGACAGAGGATAAATTCATGAAGGGACTGGCAATGTATCTTATGGCCTTGCTAAGCCTTGTCTCCCCAGGAACTAAGATTGCTGAGAACTTGCCTCTTGTCAAGATGAAGAAAAGACCTCCATTTGGGTATTAAGTGCTGTGTTTAAACTTGATGTAACTCTGGGGTAGATTCAATTGTGATCCAGGGGTGGGGAACTTTTGACCTTTTTGTGTTCTATGGTTGAGCAAATGAATGTATTTTACTTATGTTTGGAAACTAATCTCCATTTGAGAAGAGGGGCTTTGTGGTGGACTTAATTAAGGTATAGCCTAGGGGTGGAGAAGTATTTAGAACAGAGACTTTGTAATTGATTGAATGATTGGAAGGTCCTGGGATGGGGTAGTACTTGGAGATTATTTAATCATACTTAGTAAATACTGTATTTTGAATGATGTCATGTTTTGATCTTCTCTGTTCTGGGTTTGTTACTGAATAAAATAGAGAGCACCTATGCTGGTATTTTGAACCTGGGAAGTTTCCTTCTTTTGGCATTACATTACAACTTAGAATTTCACATACTATTTTTTTTTATGTAAGGCAATGCTGTTTGGGGGGTGCTTAAGTTAAGAAAAAAAAACCTATTTTCTCCAAATCTGTAAACATAGACTAATTGTAAAAATGAACTAATATACAAATAAACAGATAAATAAATTAAAACTATATATTTGCTCAGAAAATATCAAATGAGTACAGACAGTAATATCCTCATACATAAATATTATTTATCCTATATCCTTACAAATATATGTCAGTTTTACCTATGCTTGTGAAGATCTTTATTATATATCTTTGTTGAGGGTTATTTACCTTTAATTGTTTGTGGATAGATGTGCAAACTGAAGGCCAGTGTTGTGTCTGCCATGGCAAGCTGTAAAATTGTTACTAAGTGTTAGAGTTAAAGATTTGTCTTAGAAAATTCTTCTGCTCATATATTGTGCTAGTTTTCTAGCCATTCCCCTTTGCAGCATCTGGTATTTTGGGTACATTGTTGTTGTACTCAAAATAATAAGAAATAAATGGAAAAAAAAATCAATCCTGCTCTTTAGCTCTCCATGAAAGGATGCTATGTGCATCTCTATGAGCTGTTAGTATGCAGAACTAAACAGTTTGGCTCTACTTCTCTGTATGGGTATCTGTCAGTTAAACTCAATTTCACTGAGCCAGTTCTGTATTTTGGTCTCTGTGCTTCTCTTTAAATATTTTCTTAAAAAAAACCCTAAAAACTTCAAAAACTCATCTATTTTCATGTCAATTTAAGTAACTTATATGTTGTAAAAGTTACATGTATATGTATGCATAATTGTTATAGGAATGTAAATTTTTAAAATATTCCCTGCCCCTAGGTTAAGTGCACCTGGAGTTTGTGGTGGGAGACTTGTTTTTCAAGAATGCCCACACCTTGGTTCTTTGTGATTGGGCAGTGGGTCAAGATGGTTGTTACATTCTCTGACCCAGGAAAAGGCTATATAATCCCTGATGTGAGACTTTGTTTTGGGGCTCACTTTGTGAAGTGTTGTGTGATTTGACCAGACAAAATTCTGGGAAGCCATTGAGAGCCCCCTGGCTTTGAAAACCCAGATGCTGATGCTTCTGTCTCTGGTAATTGTGATTAGGTATGGATGTACGTAATGGTTGGACAATTTGGAAGTCTATCTGCTTAAATGTTTCTCTGTCTTGTAACTTCTGCTTGTAACCTCTGTATTCTCTAAAGTTCGGGGTGCTGACCTTTTTCCCCTGAACTAGGTAAACGATATATGTTTGATTGGTTAAAGCAAGATTGTTAACCTATTTTGAGTTGCTTTACTTTAGAAAAGTGGATCTAAGAACCTGTGTTGGTAGCCACCCTGGAGATGCTGGGGTGTTTGCTGCAACAATAATACATATAAATCTATGTATATATGTATTTCATACTTCACAGTCTGTTATTATACACACATATAATCATGAATGCATGTGTGTAGGTAGATATTTGTATATAGATACAATATATATTTATATGTATATATGCATATGTCTATACCTAATTTTCTATCTATAGATCTATATCTATATCTCTCTATCTATCGATCGATCGATGTATCTACCTACTGAGCATCTAATTGCATATTATTGTCTGAACAAGTCATTTCTTCCATTTTTTTTCCAGGCATAATCAAGAAAGTGGAATGATAGTTCACAACTGCCAAACCTCTCCAAAAATCTATTCTACAAAACAACCACAGAAAATGTTGAAAAGAAATCTGAACAAGAAAAATAAGGAAAAAAAAGTAACAGTAAATAATTTCCCCCCTTTCCCATGGCAACTTAAAAAGACAGTTGAGGAAGTCTACATATACTGGTTGGGGACTGGTCAGGAGCTTGACCATGGTGATTGCTGTAGTGATGTTAATTATACAATGATGTTAAAGGGAGTGAACATTTGTTCAAAAATGAAATCTTAGAGTACCCCTTTTCTAGCATTGAGCAGAGGTTTGGGTGCCATATGAAGTCATATCACCCTTTATTCATTTCCAGGTTACAGGCCCAGAGTAGAGATCAGCATTCTCAGTCATGTGGGATCAGGCCCTATTTGGGTAGGAATTAAGCACAGACCAAGAAGACAGTGACCAATCTTCTCCGTGGACACACCACATTGTTGACACTGGCTCATAGCTGTCCTGCCCAAAAGCAGTGGACACAGCTCAACTCTAGGGGGAAAAAGAGCAAGAAAACAAACAAAAAGTGAACAAAAATTCCATAAATGGACTGGGAAAATAAGCAAACAACAACAAAAAGAATTTGACCATAAAAAATACTAATATGATAGAGAAGTTCAAGATACCAACTTAGATGAAAACAATAATTTGAGAATAGCTACAAATAAAGCCTCATAGAAGATTTCAGAATGAATAAAAATATAACAAAAATTCCTGGAAGAAATTTTTAAAAAGACTAAGAAAATTATTTTGAAAATCAAATAAGAGTAATAGAAGAATAATATGGAAAATGAGAGATATGTAAGAAAACTATGAAAAGACAATTAATGGCTTTATAAAAGAGACCAAAATAAAATTTAAGAAAATAGCTCATTTAATATCAAAATTAGTCAAATGATAAAAGAGGTGCAAAATATCATTGGGGAAAATTAATTCCTAAAAATTACAATTGGAGCACTGGAAGCTAATGACTCTGAAATATGAAGAAGTTATAATACCAAATCAAAAGAAAATATTAATAAAATATGAAATATCTAATTGAAATACAGCTCACTTAGAAAATATTTTGAGCTTAGATAATTTGAGAATTATTGGGATACCTAAAAGCCATGGTGAAGAAAAGAGACTAGAAGTTATATTTCATAAAATTATCAAGGAAAAATATTTTGTATCCCAGAGCCATGCAGTAAAATAGATATTAAAAGAATCCCACAATTGTCTTCTGAAAGAGATCCCAAAATGAAAACTCCTAAGAATAGTATAGTCAAATCCCAGGGTTTTTAGGTAACAAGAACCTATTGAAAGCAGTAAAAAAATAATTCAAATATCATGGAGCCCTAGTGATGATCACACAAAATTTTGCATCAATCACTAGAAAGGAACAAAGGGTTTAGAATATATGTTTCCAGAAGGAAAAGAAACTAATATTAAAACTAAGAATAACGTATCAAGTATAACCGCACATGATTGTACAAGGGAAAAACAATTACATTTATTTAAACAGAATTTTTTAAGGCATTCCTCACAGACAGGCCAGAGCTGAATTAAAAAAAAAAAAACTTGACATTCAGACTGAAGAGTCAAGAGAAGCATAAAAATTTAAACATTATTCACGAATCAAAATGACTTAATGAGGTTTAGCTATTGACATTCTTATATGGTAAGATGATACATGTAACCCCTAAGAACATTATCATCATTAGGACATTTAAAAGCAATCTACTAATTACAGGGCATGGGTTTCTGTATATTATGTTGGGATTCTCTCAAAAAAGAAATAACATGATAAGAAATAGGGATATAGTGGGAGAAGAGGGAAGGTAGAAGTATAATAAAGAATTAATTTCAAATAAAAGAGGTGCACAAAAATAATTTTTAAAATGGATGAAGTTGGAACTGTTTAATGCTTAAACCTCATTCATTTTCTGAACTGGTTAAAGGTGAGGAAAGGTTGTATGCATATTACAGTTGGGCATAAGAATTAATTTACCAAAAGAGAAGTATGAGGAGAAGGGTCAATGAAAAAGACATAGGGGAAGGTGGTGTTGGAAGGAAGATTAAGGGAGGGAGTAATCAGAAGCAAAGAAGTTTTTTCTAGCAGAGAATTGATTTAAAAAGACTCAGATGATTAAATGATAAATGGATGGAGGAAAATATTCAATAAGTAATAGTAACTATGAATGTGAATATGATGAACTCATCACAAAAATGGAAGATTAGAGTGGAATGGATTAGAAACTAAAATACAACACTGTGGTGTTTACAAAAGAAACACCTAAAATAGAAATGCATACACATATTAAAAATAAATAGACTTTAGTAGAATCTATTATGCATCAAAAAAATAAACCCATATTGAAGGAGAATGGGAAGGAGTATGCTTTTACATGATAAATTCACACACAAAAAATTACCATCTATAAATGCATAAAAACTTCAAAAATAAATGCAAAAAGCAGAAATATTTAATACAACCTTTTTTAGAACATAATTCAATAAAAATTACAATCAACAAAGTGCTTTTGAACGTACCTTAAGAGAGCAGAAAATGGAATCTAACCTCAAATCTCTGAGGAAGAGCAATTTGATGTGATGGTATGATTTTGTCAATGTTTGGCTGAAGTGGGACAGAAATGATCATTGTTGGATTTTAAGTGATTCAGGGATTGGGTTGTTAGTGAAGACTGAATGTGTTCTCAACATACAATATGCATTAAATTCCTAAAGCAATATAACCCCCAAATGGAGGGTAGAGGAGAACTGTGATGAAATTGCTAAAGTCATTGAGGAAGGAAAATGACCTGAATGTCAGCAGATCAATGCAGCAAGTACAGGAAGAGTACAAAATAAATGGAGTTCATGAACTTAGAAGAAAACTTCAACCATGTTTTACATAAAGAAAGTGTCCCTTTTCCTTGCTAACATGCTTGCCTGCATGCACAAATGATCCCATTCCATTCCATTTTATCCTTTATTATTCCTTTCAGACTTTGAAATCCAGTGGTACTTGCTGTCCCTTACACATGACACGCCATCTCCTGACCTCACATTTCCATGCCTGGAGCCCTTTCCCATATTACCTTCAAGTTATTTTCCTTGGATGCCTTCAGGTTATCAGCTGAAGTTTTATCTTTGCAAGGCTTTTCTAGGCCTCCTTCAAGGTAGTACTCCCTAATCACCCTGTATGTATCTGCTATGTATTTAGTTGTTTGACTCTTATCTCCCACATTCCATTGTTAGAGTGTGATCTTGTAGAGTCAGATTATGCTTTGTGCTTGCACACAAGTGTTTTTATGTGTATATAAACAAGCATATACATACACACATAAAGGTGGGGAAAGCTTGTATGCACATTACAGTTGGCCATAGGAATTAATTTACCAAAAGAGAAGTAGGAGGAGAAGGGTCAATGAGAAAGACAGAGGGGAAAGTATATATATATACATGCATGCATGCTTATATACTCCAAGACTTAGCACAGTGCCTGGGACATAGTAGGTGGTTAATAGATGCTAATTATTCAGTTGACGTTTGGGAGGTAAATAGTAGAGAATGTATATATTAACTGCAATGGAAAATAAAGTATATCAACAAATGTTTTTATCATCTATAGTTAATCAATAATTATTTGTTGAGTGTCTACAGTCAAGTTAGAAGGGACCTCAGTGTATCTTGCCCAATGCAAACTTGAAAAGAATTATCAGCAAATTAGATTTTGTTTTGATTTGGCGATCTCCAGTGTGGGAAATCCCAGCAACTTATTGTTTTCTGGGATCACTTTAATGCATTGGGACTTTTTCTCCCTCTTAACATTGAATTATGTGACCCTTTGGAGCATCTCTCCATTTTATCATTTTTTTCCCATATGTGATCAGGAATAACATCTATCATGACTCTTCACCAGAAAAGGACTTCAGATCTTTTGCAGTAGTTGTCATGATGTATTCCCCATTCCCCTCCCCAAGGATTATTTGTATTAATTCCTTCAAGCTTTCATCATATGACATGGTCTCAAGCTATTTCACTGTCCTGAATAACCCCGTAGATGACTTACAAAATTGACCTTTCAGAAAGGTTATGTGTACAAATGATCACAAAGATCCAGATATGGTCAGACCAGGAGAATCAAATTTATCAATATGAATAATATGCATTTGTTTTTTTTTAATTTTATGGATGTCTTTTCTTTTTGCATCACAAATTATTTTTTAAGAAAATAAAGGGAAAACATTAAGAAAGGAAAAGTCAGCAATACATGTCAAACATAAAAAATATCTGAAAAGAACTGAAAAGTTCAACAAGCTTGGATTTCCCATTTCTGCAAAGGTATGGGGTAGAAGCATCTTCTCATACCTTTTATTCATGACCATGATTATTCATTATATCCTTGCAACACATTTTTGATGGGTTTGTGGTTGTTGAAATTTTCATTTGTGCTGTTGTAATAACTTTGTATATTGTATTTTTCATTCTCCTTGCATTACTCTGGATTAGTTCATGTAATAAAAACCGAGAATGCTTTCCCATACTTCGCAGTATTGTCATATTCATTTTTTCTTGCAACACAGTAATATTTCATTATATTCATCCCCACAATTTGTTTAAGCATGACTAATTAATTGGTATCAATTTTGTTTCTAGATCTTTGCAAACACACAAAAAAGTGCTAAGAAAATATTTTAGCATACAGGAGGGTTGTTTGCTTATTTAATGACCTCCTTGATGTACACAACTAGCAGTGGAATCTTTGAGTCAAAAGCTATGTATTTTTTTTAATCATTACAAATTGCTTTTCATAACGGTTTTATTAATTCATAGCTGCACTAACAATATATCATGTCTATCTTTCTATGAGTACCCTAATTTAGACCATTTCAGTTTTGTCAAATTTTCTGAGTGTGAGGTGAAACATCAGAAGTACTTTTCATATATTTTTTTATTAGAAATTTGAAGCATTTTCCTAATATTTTTGTTGTTGTTCAGTTATTTTAGTTGTGTCTGACTCAATTTGTGATTTTCTTGACAAAAAGACTAGATGGTTTTGTCATTTCCTTCTCCAGCTCATTTTACAGATGAGGAAACTGAGGTAAATGGGGTCAAATGCTTCACCCAGCATGGCACAGGCAGTAAGTGTCTCAGGCCTGATTTGAACTTGTGAAGATGAGTCTTCCTGATTCCAGGGCCAGTGTTCTATTTACTGCATCACCTAGCTGCACTCTGCCCTGTTGTTTTGTTTTATTTTTCACATAGATGATAACAGTTTGCAGTTGTATTGAGAGCAATTTGCTTATATCTTTGACAACTTATCTATGGTCACTCTCCAGTGTAAAGACATTTTAAGGTAGTCACTAGATTGTAATCTCCTTAAGGACAGGAACTGTCTTTTGCCTCTTTTTGTATCTCTAGCGTGTAGCACAATGCCTGGCATCTAGCAGAAACTTAAAAAAAATGTTTATTGACTGACTAATTCTGAATCCTATTTCTGACATTGTCATACAATTGCATGATCTCTAGGATTTCACTGAACTTCTTAGAACTTCTTTTCTTTAGTCAAGTGGAGAAAATAATACCTGTTCATTGTACATCAGGGGGTGGTTATGAAGATCAAATGAAGTAATACATAAGTGATTTTTCTTACTGAAAAGTAAGGCACAAATATAAAATATCATTCAACATTGTGCTAAGAAAATTCAGAGTCAATGCAGCTGTTTCTAACTATTAAGAATTTCAAATGGTTTAAAACACTTTGTACATAATTTTCTTGACTGGAAAAAAAATCTCAACATATATACAAACTAGGATATAAAAGGAATTACTATTACATTGATACCCAGTTTTCAGAAACCTTTATTAAGTATACCTAGGGAATGATTTAACTAAAGTATTTTAAAGAAAAAATATAGATACTCTTAATTTTAATGTTTTCTTTATGTACTATAAGATTTTGCCTTATCAGGGTTTGGAGAGTGAAGGCAGAAATAAAATGAAAAGGTGTTCACTTTATGATCTGTTGCCCACCCTGAAATTTGGGTATTATTCGTTAGGTCCAAACACTCATTTTCTCTTCCCTCAGATATTTCCTACTCACTAACTACTATACTTCATTTCTCATCTACAAAATTTTTTTTCTAAATGTGCATGTGGGGAGAGAAGAACTGTAAGGACGAACTCAACTTGACACCCTACTGCTTTGCAACCATCAATGGTTATTGGCTCAATTCAATCCACAGACAGGCAAACAAATAAAATGTGAATTTTACTTTGAGAAAATTATTAAATATTAATAAATCAAAACAGATTGAAAATATCTATTTTTTGGCTCATACCTCAAGCCAGGAGAATGCCTGGCCCCTCGGAATGAAGTTTAAACTTCTGTCCTGTTTTTAATCTCTACAAACTGTAAAGCATTTTTTTCTCTTTTTCTTTAAATGTCCCATCCTCATAAATAAGAAAATACACGCAAAAAATGGTGATGATTGATCAGACTTTATTTAAAGAGCAAATTATCTTTATAGTAATAATTAGGAAGTGATAAAAAACAGAAAAAAAAATCTAATAAACAAATTTTGCTATAACTACATTATCCTGGGCAGAGGAAGGTGTGTGTGTGATGGGGAAGGTCCAGTTAAAGAACATTATCATTTTTTTCAGAATCTCAGAGAGAAACTCTTCAGGTAGCCTCAGTTTCAGCTATAATCTCTTTCCAGAGTTTCAAAAGATAGGTACAGGTACCTCAGTGCCCAATCTCTTGTTCCCCAATCTAGCTTCCATTTCATTTCTATATTTTTATTCACTTGACCCCATTTGGTCCTGACCCTCAAGGTCTCTCTCTCTCTCTGTCTCTCTAAGCAGAAACACAACTAGATCAAAGTTAAACATCTTGTGATACTGCAAAGTTTATTATATTTTCATTCACTTATCAGGATAGAAAGAATAAGTATCCATCTAGATTTATATGTCCCTGAAGCTCAAATGGTTAATCTCTCAAAAATTCTCTGTGCTTGCAAAGATGTGATTCCAAATGCATTCTTGAATACCTATTGGAATTCAACATTGAGGTAATGACATTTTCATTTCAAATGCATTTAGTAGAAAAGATCATCATTTGAATATAATAAACATTATTCCATGGAAAAGATCTCCAAAATGATAATACTCACACTATTGTCAAGGTATATTCTATTTGCATTGTCAAGTATTTTAATATGTTTTAAGAAGTATAATTACTTTAGGTATTGTGGAATGATAACAGTTGAAATACCACTTGACATCTTGTGAAATCTCTCCACTGGGGAAAAAAAAAACGAAATGCAAAACTATTCTAAAGGTAAAAGTGTCCTTTCTCACATAACTACTAAACTCTTCAAATTTCAACATCTGAGTAAAAATCTTCCTTCTTTTAGATTTAAGCATCTAAAGCTAAGTGCAGCATTTTTCTTTCATTACCTAGATGAAACATAAGGCATACTAATCCCACAAAGATTCAGCACTTTACATTTTTGCTAGTTGCCAAGATCTGCTTCAAATAAACATTCTATAACTTCCTTCGATTGATACATTCTGTGACATGTTTGACTTGAAAAATCAAAATTAATTTAATTTTGTTTTTCTAATTCTTTTGAAACATTACATGTACGATTTAGAATAATATTTCTCTTGGCAAAATATTTTAGTATGTAGGGAATAAGACTTTTTATGAATTTAGTGAAACATACTGGTTGACTGATCATTGTTAAAGTTCTATATACTATTACATCAACTATATGATAGCACAGTGACTTCATAGGAATTCTAGTTCAGTTTCTGTTCTCAGAACTGATGGATATTTTTTGTACTTTTCTTATAAATACTTACTGATGGCAATGAAATAGCACCATTAGCCGGATATTTCAAAACTTAATATAATAGGCCAGTCCTTCTTAAATTATTTTCTGGGGTTTGTGTGAGCTTCTAAAGACATTTCAGGATGTCCAGCAGGTCAAAACTATTTTCAAAGAAATGCCAGGTAATTTAATTTCTAATACAGTAAGTAATGTTAGCTCTAACACAAAAAAAACAAAAGCTCCCCTTAACATTAATTTTTGTTCTCAGAAACCCTGATATTATATATATATATATGTATATATATATATATTATATATTATATATGTGTGTGTGAATTGAGAAACACAGCTTTATAAATTTTTATACATTTCTTCATAATCACAAATATTTACAGATGCCACTCTCTTTTTGTTCCTAAATCTGTCTCTGTTTTTATATATCTTTATGTGTCTCTTTTTCTCTCAGACTTTCTGTCTTTCACTCAATCTTGTTTTCTGTCTCTCTTTTTGTCTTTGTCTCTGTCTGTCTGTCTGTCTCACACAAACATACACACACACACACAATTCCAAAAACAGAGACTTAGTTACAGACAAATTTGCCAGAAACATAAATGTGTGGTCTTCCTGTTTTGCTTATCCTCTGATACATTTACTACTTCTGTGACCTTTAGCAAGGCACATAGGTATTCAATGAACTTCAGTACACTCATCTGCAAAATGAAGGGGGTGTACTAGAGAGCCTCTGAGGCCCCTCCTAAGCCTAGGTCTAGGATTCTTTGTTTAAGTTCACTGCTGTAATTCCATCATGGTTTCTTTATAACTTAATATCTTATCATCATTTTTGTTCGTTCCTTGAGGCTTTTTACATGAAAACAAGATTACCAATCATATAAGCATGTATAAATGCCAACTCCCTCATAAACATAGACTCAAAAGTTAAGAAAATAAACATATACATGCATGTGTGTATACATAGAGGTATATATGTATGTGTATATAACACAGATATATGAGTTATAAAACATTTTCCTTACAACTGTAACCTGAAATAATAAAAAAATTATTATTAAGTTAAGGCATGTGATGCTTGAATAGGTTATATGATTTTAAGTTATCACAGTCAGGGTTCATATCCTTGGATGCATGCATCATGAATCCAAGCTCACTGTTTTTTTGAGAATACAATTCATGTAACAAAAGATAATAGATAAGAAGAGGGGGAAGGAGAAGAGAGAAAAATAAAGACAATTATATTCTTAAAAAACAAGATTCCATGATGTAATTGTTTCTAACAATTTCAGACAAGGAAGAGTCAAATTAATAATTTAATGTAAGAAAATTACTTTAAAGTTTCTTAAGGACTCCAAAACATTTATTCACCTATAAGCAGATGTTTTCTGATAATTTATTTCTCCTATCTCCATAAAATCGTTCTTGTTCCAATTTAGTGTTGTTTACAATTATTTTATATTTGTTATGAATATATGAATTTTAATCTTTATACTAGCAGCCTTTAGTAATTAATGAAGTCTTCTTAAAATACCATCATCTGGATGTATAAAAAACGTTATAGTTTATATAATATTAGATATTTCAAACCCATGCTTCTAGGCCTTCTGTGGCACAAAGGGCACAGTAAACCATGTGACATTTTATTTCTTCTCTTGATTCTCTTGCCTGCCTCCAGGAAAACTAGAAAAATATTTTTTAAACTACCAACCAGACTGACTCCTACTTTTACATATTGAATTCAATATATTACAGAAGGACATTTTATTGAAAGAAAAAAAAACTGACATCATCTAAATGTATAAAGATAATGTCCACTTGTTCGTGATCCCCCTGACCCCTATGCTGGGGGTAAGTATGGAATTTTGGCTATTATTCTCTACTGTTTCTCTTTGGGTTCCTATTGCTCCTTTGGGGGTAATTTCAATTTAGTTCAATATTCCATGACCCCATTTGGGGTTTTCTTGGCAAAGATATTGGAGTGATTTGACATTTCCTTCTCTAGCTCATTTTGAGGATTAGAAAACTAAGGTAAAAGTGTTGAATGACTCATCCAGAGTTACTCTATTTTATCAAAAGCATGACTACCTCTCTTATTTTCTTGATTCTAGGGCATAACTTGTGATATGATCACAAGTCATGTGATTAATCACATAACATGTGATTAATATATATGAGTATATGCACACATGGATATATGAATATACCCCATATGACCATGTGTGAGCAGGTATGCCTACATGTATCTACATACAAGCATATGTATCTATATGACTCTAAACTGCCAAGTCACCTGTCAGACATGGTGCAGTGGAAAGATATTTGTATTCAGGAGCAAAGGTGTTGTGTCTGAATCCCAGCTCTGGTTTTTACTAGCTGTTTCACTTTGCATTAAATGACTTAATCTCTCAGGGCTTCAGTTTACTTAACTGTAAATTGTCCATATCACTCTAGATGATTACTAATGGCTCTTCTAGATCTAATTCCTATGACCATGATGATGAAATTTCAAGAATGTTTAATCTATAACATCTCAGTTCTTTCTTTAATGGGTCAAAATTATTTGTTATCACTTTCCAATCCATTAAGATCATGGGTAGAATTATTTTTCATTTCTAGGTACTGACAGCCATGAATATAATTCCTACCATGTAAAAAGAAAATTAAATGACTCAGCCCCCGTCCTCACACAGTTTAAAATAGAGCAATAATATAACTTCTTCTGAAAGGAGAGGGAGAGGAGAGAAGGATAAGAGCTGATGGATAAGAAAGGGACTCTATAGATAAATTGAGAAGAAAGTCAGACTGTATTTGGAGGGAGTGAACCTTTGGGAGAATATTGAGGAAAAAATGGAAAAGAACAATATAACGTATAAGTTTGCACTTTAGGCTTTTATGAGAGAATATTGAAGAAATAGAAAATTAAGTAGGACCAAAGAGACTCGATGATTAAGCTCCTGAAGAGAGGAACTCAAGTTGACTTAAGTACATGGGGAAAAGGATTAAAAAAGCGATAGTTATTGACAAAAAAAGAAAATGTAAAGAATTGGTTATTTAAACAAGCTGTTGAAGTAAACTGATTAATTAAATGGTTAGTGAGACTAATAAGCAGTTAGTCTTAAGAGAACAGTGGCTTTATGGCACTCAAGTTGCTATTAAAATAAAGGGAGAGAAGTTGGCTAGGGCTGTGAAACTTCAACTCCTATAGCCACTAAAGTAGATTGTAGATAATTCATCAATTAGTAAAGTTAAGACTTGTGAGGGAAAGTTACTTCCATGAGGTCAAACAAATTGTAAATGGGAGAGTTGGAAACTAATCCTGGGTATTCTCACTACAATTATAGAACGCTTGCCAGTGTATCACACTTTATTCCATAACAAGGATAATGTCATGCTCTTCAATATTTTTAAATACATTGAACGAAAGTCATTGTATACTTTCCAAATGTTCTCCTTTATCCATATGAATTATAGATTTTATGAATTTCATGCTTCTGTTAATGTTGAAGATGTGGTTTTTGGGGGGTGATTTTTTTTTAAACTTTGTTCTTTCCTTACTGTTATCTAATCTTTCATGAACTGATAAAAACAAGTATTTAAGTGCATTCTCAAAATAATCTTTATGGCTCACTATACATAGATTTGTTTTAAATGTCAATTTGACAATTTGGAAGGTCAAAATTGTATTTTCCATTTTTTGATATTATATATTCCAAGATTAATACAATTAAACAAATCTGTTTGACATTTTAAAACGTTAACGAGTGTACTTTATTGGCCAATGTAATGAATAGATTTGACAAAAATATCAGCAAAATTCAAATTTACATAAGCATAAACACCACTGCATTCATGATAACATTTTTCTCAAAATTTGCAGTTAAAACCTAATGAACAAAGACTTTGAAATTCAGTTAAAATAAAAAATAATAAATAATAAAATTAATGATAATATTAATAAATTATAATAAATAAATAGAAATTGATTGGACAGTCATGTCACAAAGAAAAGTCTGGTAAATTCTACTTGCAAAATCAAAATAACATTGGATTATAGTTCTTGATTTAAGAATTTTCTTTCCTTGAATGAGTGGGCATCTTGAATTAAGACACCAAATTTACATAATTTAGATGTATTATGTAACCAAGGCCATTTGCACTGACAATATGATTTTTTTCTACATGATATTTTGTGTGAGTGAATCATGACTAAGTCAGTTAATATTATGACTGTCAAAAATAATTGTTACAGTATAAAGAGAGAAAATATGATTAGAAATGTAAATAATTGTGCTAGTTGGTTTGAATTAACAAATTGTACAGATAGGAAAACTGCTTCGAGTCATGTATAGAGAATAATAGAAAATTTTTAAATATTGAAAAGACTATACTATTTACTGAGTTTAACCCCTTCATTTCACAAAGAATGAGGATTTACATCACTTTCAATGTCCTCCTGCAAGTGATATCTAACTAGAAAAAAAAGTTGATTTTTTTTTTAATTTGAAGATGTTTCTGAAATGTATTACAGTGAATAAAAAGCCAGCTGCAGGACTACTTGAGTTCTAGTCCAGCCTCTGACACATACTGGCTGTATGACTCTGGGCAAGTCACTGAATACCCTGTTCTAGTTACCTCTGTAAAAACATATATTAAAAAGTATCATCCTTCTTTGATTAGCATTCCTTCCTCCACATTTTCCTTATACCAATGAAATCACAGTCCTGCTCCCTAACTAACTTCTATTAGATAATCCCTATCTCCTTCCTTCTTCTTTCTTGTCTTTCAAGAGGATGCATAATGGATATCCTTAAAATTGAGGGGGATTGAATTAGCCACCTTTTTGCACTAGGAAAGGAATAATAGGAAATCTCTCTCTCTCTCTCTCTCTCTCTCTCTCTCTCTCTCTCTCTC
>NW_027186349.1:3419861-3431661 GCF_028583685.1 Petaurus breviceps papuanus | reverse complement strand
GGGAAACACGGTATGTCTCCCCTTTCTTTTTCTGTTTGTCTCATGTTGCCTATCTCTTTTTTCTTCTACATCTCCATTTACTACATACTCCATTCCCATATGTGTCTCTAATCAGTATCCATATCAAGAAAGGACAATTTATATATCTGTAAATCCATATTATGTACACAACACATATGTCCATACAGGTCTGTATGCATTGATATGATACATATATCTATCCATGCATGCATGTAGGTGTGTATATATATATATATATATATATGGCACACATACGCAGTCATGTGTGCATGTAAACATACTTATACACAATTATCCATAACTGATATAGAAACAAATTGAATATACAGATGCAGATAGAGATACTCTACCTTTACCTTCTAAATTCAAGAGGTTTGTCTACATCACTCCCTTCCTCTCTCAGATTTTCCTTTAGA
This sequence comes from Petaurus breviceps papuanus, assembly GCF_028583685.1. Taxonomy (NCBI): domain Eukaryota; kingdom Metazoa; phylum Chordata; class Mammalia; order Diprotodontia; family Petauridae; genus Petaurus; species Petaurus breviceps. The sequence goes on along the minus strand of NW_027186349.1, from coordinate 3,431,224 downwards.
GAGCAATTAGAAAAAAAGTCTTTTTTCTAATGTAATCCACACGTCTCTATTGCAATTCAATCCACTCTCTATTAGCTGCCAGTGACAAGCCCCAGTAGCAACTAACCAATTAATATTAATTAGTTCCTAGCAAATGATATTTACTTCAAAGAAAAAGCCTAACTCAAAAGCATTATTACTCCCATATTATTTCAGTTTCCAGGGATTAGGAACTTAGACTTAATGCAATTTCCTCATAGCATTGGTATAGAAAATTTCATGTCTGAATATGCCATTACCACTGAATGAGCCCTTGTCTCAGTTACCACTGTACTGGGAGCTAAAGGTTGCTCCTTGCTTCTAGGAGCCTGAGAGATATTCTAACAGTCAAAACTATGAGCACTTGACTCCTAGAAGTCCTTGTGCTCTGGTCTACTGGTATTTCAAATGTATGAGGTTGTAGTTTCCAGTAACCTTTGCATAAGTTGAAAAAAATAGTGCTAAGACAAAACTCTAGGTCTATATTGACAGGCTACAAGTAGGAGTCAGTTAGGGTGGGCCTGAGGCCTCTCCCCTCATAGCATTGCTTCTGTTTTATAACAGGAATTCGTTCAGGCAGAAAGAAGGCATTTAATGAGACAGATCAGTTTCCAATTGACTAGTATACTTTGAATTAACCTCAGTAATGGCTACATGACCACAGACAATTAAAGAAACTTCTATTTGTCATATCACTAGCAGAATGAAATCAATTACACATTATCTTTGCCAGCACCAAAAACCACTTGGGGATTACATGAAATAATAACTCTGCACAGGTGGAAAAGGATTAAGCTCATTGATACTTACCAAAGACTTTCTTTAAGCTTTTGCCAGCTCAAGGCAAGGGAGGGGGCGCTCCCTTTGACATATGTGTGTATGCATTTACGTGCACGTGTATGTTTGTGTACATACACAAAGAAACATGTTTATGGGCGTTCTTGTGTTGCATTCATCAGCATACATATATGTATGCAGAAATACACACACTTTAGTTATTATTCAAAAGTTACAACAACTCTTCAGTTCAGTAACCAACCAGCTTTATGACAAACAGGGCATATTGGTAATATAATCTTTTAATGTTATATGTAGCGTTTATAATTGTGAAAGAGTAATGTGTGAGTGTAAGTGTGTATATAAGTGTATGTATAAATGTATGTGTAGGTATTAAGGGATCCATAAGAAGATGGGAAGCATTACTGCCATAGGAACTTTGTCTAAATGAGTTCCCCATTTCCAGATTTTTGCTACTCTTAAAACTAGGGGCAGAAACTAATGTTTATCTTTTATCTACAACATCCATAGGGTATGGCACTCTGTGAAGTTCTATTGAAATATCACAGAGTGCTAATAATTTGGTTGAACTTCTTTATGTGGATGTCAATATTTTGCATATTTAGTTTTATTTGCTTTGCTAAAAGTTGCAGATAAATGTATGACCATGATTATAGCTACATGGTTTCAACCTACATCAAAAACTGAAGAATTTTGCCAAACATACATTGTTTTAATCTCTTTGTTGTTATGTGAATTTTAATTGAAATTTGAAATTAAGTATAGACTTTATATCAAAATTACATTTTAGTTTGGCATTACAAATAGTATTTTTCTATCTGAATATTATAATGAAGTCACTGTCGACATGTGTCATAAACTTGAATACAGTCATATAATTAGGTTCTTCATTCTTTTTATAATTTCCCAAGCAACTAATGGCAACATATTATGGTGAATAGAGTGTTGAGATCCAAAGATCAGGGTTCTGATTCTGTTTTATGTACTTACTATATGTGTCACCATGGTCAAGTCACATACACCAATCCTTGCCCTTTGGGGGAAAACACTCTAATGCTTACAGATGCTATTAATCACAAAGAGGTTTCAATTTGCATTTGTGGAGAACATTCTTTTGAGGGTTTCTATTCCTTGATATTTTCCACAGAGCTTAGCATGTATGAATCTGAAAATTTTAGAAAATCTATGTGCACGTGTGAGAATAGAGAAATATATAGCAAGGATGAGAAGGAAGAGACAGAGTGAGACAGAGACAATGAGACAGAGAGAAAATGAGATAAATGAAAATGATTTTGATGATATAGATGAATGTATCATAAATTGTTAGATGCCCTCAAATAATTTTAAAGAGAATTTAACTATAAAGCAAATATAGGATATTATAATTAAAATATTGCATGAACCAATCATCCATGGAAGAGTTTTATACCAATATATTACAAGGAATAATCTTGTCCTTTTAATTTTTAGATAAATATGGAGGGTATGTTGTGGTAAAGGGCAAAATTATTTTCTTTCTTGGGTCAGAAATTATCAAAAGTACAGATGCTTCCAAATGTGCCACTAAAATTATATCCCCAGTAAAGTAACTCTACCTTCTTTAATCAATTTTGATTCTAAAAATTATATTTCAATGCAGCTCCCATCACATTCTCCTATAAGACTGATCAATGCTTCCAAGAATAGAAACCAATAAAGAAACTGTGGAAACTTACACAAGAAAAGCAAGCAATGACAGACAGGACATATTTTTATTATGCTCAAATTAATAAGAATTATTCATTAAGAAGATGATAAATAAATGAACAGCACTGGTCACAAAACAAGATAAAAGTTAATTTTTTTGCTGTGTTTCTGAATAATCATGTGTGAATCTGTGCTTTCAACAGTATTAGAAGTCTGTGAGATAGTCTCCTTAAACGTAGGAAAGACTTCTTTCATAGCAGCAAATCCTCACCTTTTTGGAGTAAATTGATCTTTCAGAGAGCTCTTACTGGAGGATGCAATTTACCTGAAAAAAAGGGAACATATTATTTTCAGTTAGATGTGTTTTAGTCCCAATACTGTATGGTAGAAGTGAAGCCCAATAATTAAAAAAAAATTATCCTTATGTCCATCCACCTTCCTCTCCTGTATCTCTGAGTACCCTTCATTGTGTCTACCATCATTAGTTATGTTTTCATGTTCCTGAAAAGTGTTCTAATAAAAAACAGGCCAGTCACTAGCAAAGTAAATTGTGTTGAAAGTATCATTGCAGCACTTGGGTATTGATTGGATGATAGTGTAGCAAAGGCACCAGTATTTTTCTCCCTCATTGATGAATCCATTCTCTATAATCACATTGACAACTAAAAATTGTCATACTTGTAGGTATTTAATCAAAGTCATTTTTACACTCATATTTCTATCTGTTCAAGAAACTTTATAATTTTATTGGAGAAAGTTCAAACCAAATCCTCTTCTTTTCTTTCCTAGAAATGAATACAAGTGTGTTAAGATACAGTGCAGATACAGGTGGCTTTTATTTTATATATTCTGTGGTTTTTGGAGTGTCAAAAATGTCCATTGCATTTTGTTGATCATCTCAGGGATCAGATTCTGAAATAAAATATCTCTTTAAATTTTGGTAAGTTACATGATAATCATTAGTGCTTAAACTTCTATGTAATTAGTACTTTAGCCAAAATGAAGGACCAGGATGCAGCATAATTATACCCAGCTGACTTAAATATCATCTGCCCACACATAATTAGATCATGCATGTCTTTTTTTAGTTCAGATTATTTGCAGGTTGTTTATGATATATTTATTTCTTTTCTGATTTTTATAGTCTTAAAGACTCAATAAATTGCTTCATGCATATATGTTTGAGCCATCCATGACAGATAAGATAGAGCACTTAGAAACCTTTGTTCATTTATATGCTAGACAGCAATGCAAATTAAGTAAAAAAAAAATAAAGGGATACATAGATGTATAGATAGATAGATAGATAGATAGATAGATAGATAGATAGGTATATATATATACACATATATATGTATGTGTGTGTATATATATATACACACACACACATATATACATGCATACATACATATACTACCATGGAGATGCCATAGACTCTATCAATGGTGAGGAAGACCCAATAGACTCCCTAAATTAATTATGACACTGTATTAATTGAATCAAGCTTCACAAACATACTACAATATCTCCTCACAGAGATCCATTATCACTCAAAGAAGAAATAATTAGACTGGGAAAAAAGAGGTACATTATCCAGACTATGACAATTAGTTAGAAGGGCATCACTCTTCACTCCCAGTTCTGCCATTTTTATTAGCAGTGGGATCATGGTTTCCTTAGTCAATTTCTCTGGATCTCTGTTTCCTTATCTATAAAGAGGAAATAATAATATATTGTTATTACACATAGTGCCTAATCTAGGAGGGGAAAGAGGGTAGATTCTAAAGATATCATCATGCTCTGAAGTTTTTAGAACCCTATATAAAGGCCACTGTTATTAGAAGGTCTCTGAGATCCCTTTCCAAACTCTTATAAGTGAGTTTTTACCTTTTTGCCCAGAAGTAGTTTCCTGAGCATCATGTCACAGCCACCATTTCCAAACCTTGATATTGTACCCATATTCTCTTTCTACCTCTTATAATATTTTGTCTTCTCTCACTAGAAAGTAAGCACCTGGATGGCAGAGACTGATTTGCTTGCTCACATATCTTCCTTAAGTATTTAGCATGGGGCCTGGCACACAGTAAATGATCAATAAATGATTTATCTTAAAAAAGGGCACCTCTCATCATTAGAACACAAATATATATATATATATATATATATATGTATATAACATATAGCTTGGAGATGTACTTCAGATGGACAATGAGGTAGACCCAGAATTAAACACGAGAATATGCTGAATCAGACTGGCAAACTGGGTAGTGATTTTAATGATACCAAACAACTCACTTCAATAAAATCCAAACATTTCAGATCTAATATTTTACTGCTTATGTCATATGACTGAAAAATTCACGGAACAAGATCATCTCAAGTAGAACCAATATTGTTGATGTCACAAAGGTCCAGGTGAGATACATAACCTTATTTGACTATAGCATATTCCTTGCTTGCAATAAATAATGCAAATTATATATAAGGAGATGGATTTTGCTGCTCTTTTCAAGATAATAACTCCCATGACAGCTCTCAGGATAATAGATAGATATTCTTAAAGCCAGAGTAATAAATAGTCCTTCTATGACTGCCTAGTGAGATATGGGGATGACATGATACACTTTTTACTACACTTGCACTGAATGACAATATTGCTAAAATTAACCAGTGAGCCTAATGTTTGCAAGTTGTCTTCTTTGTTGCCCTACAAATCAAGTGGGCACTGATCAATAAGGAGGGATTTGGGCGATGCATAGAGGAATGAATGTGCCTCAACGGACCCCCATTAAGGCTTAGGGAATCGGTAGGAGTTGGATCTCCTACTATATCCTCCTCCACCCCTGTGAGAAGAGTTTTAGGGGAAGCTGAAGGAAGTGGTACTCCCATTATTGGCAAACTCCATTTGGGAATACTAGATTAGAATAAAATAAACTTATTTAACCCATTATTATGACTCTATTCTTGTGTTCTTGTCTGGCCAGATCGAGTGAATCTGTGCTAGAACCTGTGCAGGCAGTCAGTATTACCTGTGTGTTACCTGTCTAATATTACATAAGAGAAAATGCAACTGGAAAAAAAAAGAAATGGAGAGACCTTCAATGAGCACTGAGAAACAGCAACTGAATAATCAAAGTGCTTTATTTGTGTTCACTAAGAAATTTCCATATCTTGTTGGATAGATGCTTTGGGGAACATTTCTGAGAAAATAGGAATAAGAACAGTAGAGAATGATCAAATTTGGATGAGATATGAACAAGATTAGTAGAGACTTTATCTACCTATAAAATTAGCATATATATGAACATACCAGCACATACATATGCATATACACAGATATTTATATATACATATATGTATATACATAATACATACTCGTGTCTTGGGGACTAGACCAGTGCTGTGAGTTCACTAGTACAGAACCCCACTTTTACCTAAGCAATCTGATACCTGTATTGCAGTTTATAGATTTAGAGTTACTTGAGGTCACAGAAAGGTTAAGTCACTTGCCCAAGTTCACAGAGCCTATATATCAAAAGAAAAACTTGAATCAATTTTCCTGATTCTGATGCCAAATCTCTACCCACTCTATCACCCAATATCTCATATCTCCCCTATACTTATAACTGTATTTCAATTGTCTTAATAAACATCTTAATATATATGAACTCAAGTTGTATATTTAGAGATATCTATTTCATATCTATTACTATGTATATATCTGTGAATATATTTGTGTATCTGTATTCAAGTATGTATAAAATAATCACTACTTATATGGATTTAGACCATTTATTTCATCTCCCTGAATCACATTTAGCTCATTTTTTTGAGGAGAATAAATGAACTTATTTCAAAATTTCTTTTCACTCTTAAAATTCTGCAACATTCTAATTTTATACTATGCATCTAGGTGGCAAAATGGATTAAAGTTCTGGGTCTAGAGCCAGGAATAACTGAGTTCAAATCCATCCTCATACAATTATATTTGACCCTGCTTATATCACTTCTTCCTCCTTCAGTTTTCTTAACTGTAAATTGGTAATAATATCAGCCACCTCCCAGAGTTTTTGAGGATCAAATGAGATAATATTTGTAAAGTGCTGAAACCAGTACCCGGAACAGTATATGGTTAATATATGCATGTTCCCTTCTTTGTCCCCTTAGGCATGTGAACTAAATAAGATTATGTGTTCAGAACTTTGCAAACTGAAGTACAGAGAAAAATCTCTGGGTCATTAAGTTTCCACTGAATGTCTTATTTAATTTGAACTCATATGTTCCTCCTACCAATGCTGAGAAAGAGATGATTTTATTATCCACATTTTGCAACTGTTTCACTCATACTTTCTCAGCCCAAGTGCTTCACATGCATGTCTTCCCAGAAACCTTACAAAAGGTTTGTCAAACCCATTATAAGTTTTCCACCGAGTTCTAATATTTTGTGGTTTTCCTGTAACACAAGCAATCCATCTATTATCCCTTGCTTTTGGTATGTGTCTGACCAGTCTCCTATTTTGGTCAAAGAGGTCCTCAATTTTATTTGAACCATTTTTCTATTGTTATTTTCCCCAAGAAAATAGTGTTTTAAAATTTGAGTTCTTTATACAGATTTTTAAGTTACCTAAATTTTTGGTTTTCATGCATCTTGCAAATATTTAAAAGGCAAAGAAATTTCCAAATTTTATCTAGTCCACTTTATATACATATTCAATACTAGTCTTCCTCATCAGTCCTTCATACTCACTGTCCAAGTCATATGTCCTAATGTACTACCTGGCTGCACATTGGTTATACAGTCTACTGTTTCAAATAATCTGCATTGCATTTGTTCTTCATAGGACCACAGAATCATGCAGTTAGATTTGGAAGGGTTCTTGGGCATCTTCTTGTCCATGCCTTCCTTTGACAACTAAGGTTGAGATTGGTCAAGTGATATTTCCTGGGTCATTTAGGTAGTGAAGGGCATAGTAGGGATATCGACTCAGGTTCACTAATTCTACATCAAGGATTCATTCTACTGGACCACATGATCATTTTCTTGTATTGACTCTGTTTGCAAGGGACTAAGGTATTGTTCTAAGGTATTTAAGGCCTTTGTGAAATCAACACATAGTTATGTTCAATGTGAGAATGTTATATTCAATTTTCCTGCTCAAAGGAGTATTAAAGAGTACTTGTTATAAGGATTTTAAAAAGCTATTGGTTGAGTTTTAAACCAGCCTTTATTTCTCCTCAAATGCTTTTCATTGTTTTGAGAAATGACATTGCTTGTAAAGTCCTATCTTCCTTCTCTACAATGCTCTCTAAATAGATTATGTTGAGAACCCGATTAGCCTTTGTTTACAAGGTTTCTCACTCTGGCAACCATTTTATTATCGGTTAAACTTTATTTTGGGATGATGAAAATTATTCCTTTCTAAACTTGACTCCATGTCTAGTCTTTTTTTTTCCCCTGTCATACCAATGAAACCTTTTCACCTTCAGAGGTAACTTAACCCCTAGATTTCTCACACTAGTAATACCCTACCTCTTACATCTTCTTCTAATGTTTAAATAGTTGCTCCCAAAAACTCCATTTTAGGGAGAATATGAAGGTCAACTATGTCTTCATTTCTATTTTGGCTGCTCTTCTTGGTTTTCTGACTTTCTCCAGGAACCTTCATTCCTTCCCTTTCTTTCACCTGATTTTTAGCTACTTTTTTGGGGGGTGGTATTCTCCTACCAGAAAGAATGTCTTCCTTAAGAACAGGACATATCTTTCTGCATCTATTTCTAATTCTACTTCTAATGAGATTGCCCATCACATATTAAGAATATTATTAATGCTTGTTGTCTTGACTTGAAATCAAAGGCAATGCACTTTTTTTTCAGTCAGTGATCCTATACCTGCTTTAAGTGCAGGAGTTGTTTTCTTTTTCTTATTGTTTCTAATTTGGTGTGAATATTTTTTTTTTCCTGACCGCTTGATCTGAATACCCAGGTCATGACTATAACATCAGTGACCATTCATTTATTACAACTTAATATTGCAACTTATAGTCTATTATATTTTTCCAAGCACTAAATTTTATTTTTTCTACTTTTTTTCATACATGTAAAGATAGTTTTCAACATTATTATTTACAAGATTTTGAGTTCCAATTTCTCTGTTTCCCTTTGCTCCCCTTTCTCCAAGACAGGAAATAATCTTATATAAGTTATAAATATTATAATAACATGTTATAACATATTATACAAGTTATAATACTAAACACATTCCCACATTGGTCATATTGTAAAAAAAAGAACAAAAGGGGAAAAATAGGAAAAAATATTGAAAATAGTATGCTTTGATCTGCATTCAGAATCCATCAATCTTGCTCTGGATGCAGTTAGCATTTTCTGTTATGAGGGTTCTTTTTTTTTGGAATTGTCTTTGATAATTTTATTGCTGAGAAGAACTGTCAGTCATAGGTGATCATCGCACAATGTTTCTGTTACTGTGTACAATTTTTTTTTTTTTTTTTTTGGTTCTATTCACCTCACTCAGTATTAGTTCATAAAAGTCTTTCCAGGTTTGTTTGTTTGTTTTCTGAAATTTGCCTGTATATAGTTCCTTATAACACAATAGTATTCCTTTGCATTCATATAACAGAAATTGTTCAGCCATTCCGCAATGAGGGACATTTCCTGCTATAAATATGTTTTACAGGCAAGTTCTTTCTCCTTTTCAATGATCTCTTTGGATACATATTCTATTACATTCTTATGTGGAAACTTTTTGGGTCTTGGCATGCTTAAAGCTTTCCAAATATATATTTGAAGAAATTAATCGTGCCAGATTTTCTTGACGTTCCTGATTTCTATAAGTGTATGATTAATTTTTTAAAATCTAGAAGCGTATTTTCTAGACATATTCCTTTGTCATCCTTTGTTGTGACTTTTGTAGAGATATCTGTGGATGATGTTCCCTAGATCTTCTAAGTATTTCTCTACATGATCACTTTTTGCAGCAGATGGTGGTGCATAACTCATATATATTTATAGTTGCTTGTCTATTATTAAGAGCCCTCAGGACAATGATCAATGCCCAATTATATGATCTTTCTTTTAAAACTGAGGTCCAGGACTAAACTTATTTAATAATTTAATTTATTTCTCTTATATTTCCAGCTTAACTGTTTTCAGGTACTCTAAAACTTATGTGGCCTTTACCATTCATCACCATCACTTTCTTACGATCATTGTATAATTGACATAGGACACATAGGATCAAGAATGCTTTCTTTATTTCTACATGATAGCATGATCAGCATGGAGAAAGGCTACCTCACCCAATGGCCAATATATTTCTGCTTGGTCTTTTTAAATTAAACTGTGATGACAAGTGGAAAGAAAATATTGCTTACCATCAGATCTATAGGTGAAGCCTAAATTCATAAAGCCAGCATTACACCACTTTTTGTGGTATTAACCATATTTGTATCCTGTAGAACATAAAAGATATGTGTTAATAAAATACATGATAATGAAAGTTTACTTATCATCTCTTAGATTTATTTGTATGTAACATTCCACAGCTTCATCAATACCTCTTTATTTCCAGACCCACATCTATTATATAATAGATAATTATATTATATATTATGTTATATTCATCCTGAATCATTTATGACTTTGTAACTTAAAAATATTTTGCTTTATGTAGAATTTTCCCCATTGCTCTCCCTTTTTAATGTGACTATTTCAAAGATGTTTTATTCGTAGCTAAATGAGATCTAGAATTTTGTACTTTTTTCACTCATTAATTCATGTCATTCTTTTTCTTTCTAACTGACCGACTAAGAAAAAAAATACTTCCCTCTATAGCTGGGATACATTGGGTAAATAGATATCTTCTTTTTCTAGTTTAATAGATATAACCAGAAATGCCATCACTTTGCTGTGGTTATTCTCCTGGCAGCTTCTGCAAGAATATGGTCTGCTTTTTACTCTGGTCAGGTCCACAAAATAATGCAAATATTGCCTTTACTATGACCATCAGCCTCTTTACAAAACACCAGTTCACATCCAAGTCCTATCCTCACATGTTGGTACATAGTGTTTATATCCTGCCATACACAGATATACATACATGTATTTATGCAAATGAATATGTATGTGTATGTGTCTTTATGCATTTGTGTATGTAGAGTATCATCATGACAATAAACACAATTATGATAATAGCTAGCATTTATATAACACTTATTATGTGCCAGACACTGTGCTAAATGCTTTGCAAAAGTTCTTAATAGCTCTCCAAAGTAGGTCCTATTATTATCTCCATTTTATAGATGAGGAAATTTAAGGAAACATATTAAGTGACTTGCTCAGCATCACACATTAAGTGCTTGAGGCTGAATTTGAATTTGTCTTCCTGACTGTGACTCTGATGATTTCTCCACTGTACTACATTGCTCACCTTATGTATTGTCAAACCTCATTAGAATGTAATGTCAGGGACTATCTTATTTGCTTGCATTTGCATTCCTAGAATTTATGACACTGTCCTGTAGAGAGTAAACAATAAATAGTGTTCTGTCTAGATGGATGTGCTGGAACCAGTTTTAACTGATTGTTAAATTTTCAATGTGAGGATTTACGCCTTAGAAATTGACAAAGCCTACACATTACAGATTGATTTATTATTTTATTGATTTTTTTTTGGTTTAAAAAGTTGTAGGGAAAATGTTAATGCAAATTCAATTTAAAATACTCTGTATACATTTTTATTATTGCCTTTCCTTTTCTTTTTGGAGAACTGGTTGTAAAATTTTTACCAGGAGACCCTCTATCTATCTATCTATCTATCTATCTATCTATCTATCTATCTATCT
>NW_027186349.1:3403620-3419851 GCF_028583685.1 Petaurus breviceps papuanus | reverse complement strand
TCTATCTATCTATCTATCTATCTATCTATCTATCTATCTATCTATCTATCTATCTATCTATCATCTATCGGCTTTGTCTAAAGGTCTAGAGCAAATACCTAGTGAATAACATGTGAAGAACAGCCAGAAAGTTAATTTGTCTAGACTGTATAGAATAAGGGAGAGTAATGTAGAAGGCTGGATAAGGAGGTTTGTGTAATATAGGAAGGGCATTAAATGCTAAACAGAGTTTATATTTTATCCTAGAGATAAGAAGGATCCACTATAATTTATTTACTAGGGGAGTGAAATGGTCAGATCTCTGCTTAAGGAAATGAATAGGGCATTTGTATGGAGGTTAGAGTAAAAAAGCAACACAATTAAAGTGTGGAGACCAATTAGAAGTCTATTGAAATAGTTAGGGTAAGATGGCCTGAACTAATGTGATGGCTGAGTTCATAGTGAAAAGGAGATAGGTATGAGAGCTTTCTTAGAGGTAAAAATAAAAAAAAAAAAGTTTTGGCAACTATTGAACTATATGGGATGATAGTTGAAACAGGGAAAAGTATAACCATTTATAGAGTGCCTACTAAATGCCAAGTACTATGCTAAACTTTTTTTTAAAAAAGAGATATTACCTTATTTGGTCTAAAGACCAACTTAGGGAAGAAGGTGCTATTATTATCCCCATTTTACAGATAAGGGAACTGAGGAAAATAGTAGCTAAATGACTTAACTAGGGTCATATAACTAGTAAGTTTCTTAAGCTGAATTTGAAGTTGACTTATTCATTTCAAGTCTGCCACACTTTCCACTCAACTGCCAGTTGCCTCTAAAACAAAGACAACAGTAATAATAATTTGTTTCAGGGGCGGCCAGGTAGCACAGCAAGTAAGAGCACCAGCTCCAGTGTTGAGAAGAGCTGGAGATTGAATGCAGGCTCAGACACTTAGCACCCACCCAGAATCACCTGGCCATGTAACCTTGAGCAAGTTACTTAACCCCAATTGCTTAGGGGTGGCCAGGTGGCTCAGCAAGTAAGAGCACCGGCTCCAGTGTCAGGATGACCTGGATCAAATCCGGGCTCAGATACTCAGCACCACACCCAGAAATAACTGGCCGTGTAACCTTGAGCAAGTTACTTAACCCTGATTGCTTTAAAAATAATAATAATAATTTGTTTCTCCATTTAAAGAGGAAATATATGTGTGTATGTATGTATGTATATATATATAGAGAGAGAGGCAAAGTGATTTATCCAAGGTTACATAAGTAATAATTTTTGGAGACTCAATAGAATCTAAGGGTCTAGCACTTTTTAAATGCTTCTAATCTGAATAACTGATATCTACACAGCTTAGATTATATAACTTAAATTTTCTGAAACTTACTCTTATTAGCCTTCATTGTGTACCTAAATTCCAATTGTGTGACAGTAAAATTCACCAATATTTCATTTTTATTTTGTACTAGGGACAAATTCTTTGCAAAGACAATATTAGTCCAATTGTCCCAGTGATATTAAAGTAATTACAGCTGATGGATGTTAGTGTAATTACCTTGTCACTACAGAGATGATAAGCACATGATAGTAAATTGAATTTATTACTATTATGAAGTAGATATGTATTGATAAACTCTCCTTAAAACACAAATAACATTCCAAATCCATCCCTAATTCAAATGTACCTGTATATGATGGATTTAGTTAATTTTTACAGATCAAAGTGAATAAATTTATATTATACAAAAATTCTAGATTACTCTTCAATAGTGTTAGAACATTATCTCTGAATTCTCCAACTAAGCAATTTTTAAATTGGCCTCTATACTAGCACACATATGTATATGTATAATAGTAATAATTATTATTGTTATTATTATTATATGGTCATTAGGTCTGCTTGATTATTAGGACACTATAAAAAAATCCACTATGCCCAAACAAGGAAATGGATAATGCTTTTCCATATGCATAGAACCTTCTTTAAAAGGGCATCAATCTGATAAGATAGAACCTCTTAATATTTACTAATTCCACTCAAATTTTCTTCTTAAGGCTTTTTCACCTTTGTAAATGGAATTTATACATTATGCTTTTCAATTAGGCACATTTAGGTTTGGATTATTTTGTGAAACTTTTTTTCCCTTTTTTTTTTTTTTTGAGGGCAATTGGGGTTAAGTGACTTGCCCAAGGTCACATGGCTAGTTTTTGTGTTAAGTGTCTGAGGTCAGATTTGAACTCAGGTCCTCCTGACTCCAGGGCTAGTGCTCTATTCGCTGAGCCACCTAGCCACCCCTTGTGAAACTTTTCTGAGCACTGGTTTTGATAGGTGGCAAATCTACCTCCTCATTTGGAATAGAATTGATTTTTCCCAACCCACTCTTTGACATCCACTCTGAAAAACAATTTTGGATATCGCTCTTTCAAAAAGACATATTTGACTTTATTATATTGGTTTTTTCTTTGGCATAGATAGCAGGAAGAGGGTTCTGTGAGAACAGTACAAAGGAAAACAAGCAGGTTCATTATGCTTTTCTCCCTTACCCTTTACCTATGTGTATGTCTAAGGATAAATTAATGATTGATTGGTTTAAATACTTACTCCCACAAATAAAAAGTCAAAACAAACAGCAAAACATATTCAACAAAAACAAAAACAAAATCTACAGAAAGAGAAAACCAAAGAGATATTCCATAAGAAAATTAGCTTTTTTTTCTTGTCAAGTAAAAGAGAAAAATAATAATAAAAAGAAATAAATTATCTCATCAAAAGTTAATCCCTGTTGTGAAACCAAGGTTACTGAGATCTGGGAGGTTGCTGAGTCCCAGAGTAATAATCTGAAGAAAACGATATCTACAAGAATAACTATTTTATTGACCTAGATATCTGAGACTCGAAATATACTCATTAAAATTGATATGACAATATTAATGTGTGTGTCTGTATCTATCAATTAATTCTTTGCATTTAGTTTTTGACAACTTAAGATCAAATTTTACCAGTGACACACACTTATTTCTGTGAGGCTTATGATGATTCACTCTTCCCATCAAGAAAAGTAAATCTAAAGTGACTTGCCTCTGGCTAGCCATGGCCAATACTTCAGAGACTTGAAGAAAAGTGGAAAATCTCTTATAGAACAGCAAAATAATATGATTTTATAGTGTAATAAAGAGAAGGAAATTTCTTCCTGACCTCTAATGCAATTGGTGCTTGAAGGCATGCAGTTAAATTACATAAATGACACTAAGACAGTGTTCTGTCTTGATGCTTCAACACAAATGGTATGAGTTAAAGAAAAATATGGTATCATATTAAAGACCAAAAACAATTATAACTCTACCCTTCATCTTATCCAACAATTGCTGACTGTCAAAGCACAATATGACATTAAATCATATTTGTAGTAATGTAATGATTTTTTATTAATTTTAGTTTTAGGGTGGTATGTAGCATAATCATCCCTTGTCATCTTCTAGGGTGTGGCAGTGTATTCTCAAAAGCAATAAACTGGGAAATATATCACTTCAACCCAAGATATAAAGTCAATGGTCAAATTTGGCTTTAGGAAAAATCATCAAATAAGGATGGAAAATATGTCTTCTATTTTCCATATCTCTTTCATTCATCTTCTTCTTCACCAGAATTTCCTCATGGTTGCAATCTTACAAAAGTGCATTTTACTGCTCTTCTTTTAATTCCAATGTGATTTTAATCCTTTATTACTCATAGATTAACTCTCTTTAGATCATACTTCTTTTTTAATAAGGCAATATGATACAGATTCAGAAAACCTAGGTTCAATTCCAAACTTTGCTACTTATTCTCTGCGGGGCCAGCCAGTTAAGTTTTGTTGTACTCATCTCTAATATGAGGTGGTTGCACTAGCTAAAAACACTTTCCTACTTTTTCTGCTAAATCATGCAAAATCCATCTTTTAAGATTTTAGCTAGCTAAGCCCATGAGCAAATCTATAATGCTATGACACAAGTGAAATACTAGAAGGTTCCTTTAATCCCAAATTCACTTGCATGATGACTATAAAACTCTGGAAACTGTAGCCTTACCTTTGATAAATAATCAATAGACATGATGATGGTAGAATTTTCACATCTGGTATTTTTTCAGGCCAAGATAGAGGTATTTTCTGCTCTGCTCTACTCCAAGTAAATGAGAATATCCTTATCCACCCAAACAGAGCACATACTTTTATCAGCTAGCATTGAAGTTTCCAAAGGAGCATCCATAGCCTCCTCGGGTATGGGTATGTCAATGATACTACCAATTTCCACTTAAATTTAGCAAGCTCCATGTCTAATTTCATCTAAACCATTAGAGAGTTTATAGAAAAGTGCTTTGTAAACTACAGAATCTGATACAAATATATGTAATTAATATTAATTTGAATTATAACTACGTGTAATGGGAATGTAAATTTGGAAGATCTTCCCTGTCCCTAGGCTAAAGAGCACCTGAAGCCTGGGGTGGGAGGCTTGTTTTTCAGTAGATACTTTTTGATTGGCCAGTGGGTACAAAATGTTACATTCTCTGAGCCAGGAGAAGGCTATATAAGCCCTGATGTGTAGCTTTTTTGGGGGGCTCACTTTGAGAAGTGTTCTGTGGTTTGATCTGGATTCTGGGAAGCCATTGTTGAAAGCTCCCCCTTGGCTTTGAAAAACCCAGATGTCGCTTGGTATGGATGTAATGGTTGGACAGTTTGGAAATCTGTCTACTTGATCTGTTTCTGTCTTGATAATTCTGTCTGTATATTCTGAAGTTCGGGGTGCTGACCTCTTTCCCCTGAACTAGGTAAATGATACATATTTGACTGATTAAAGCAAGCTTATTAACCCATTTTGAGTTGCTTTCCTTTAACAAAGCAGATCTAAGAACCTATGTTGGCAGACACCCTGGGGATGCTAGGGTGCTTGCTGCTACACTATGATACTTGCATGATGTTAACATTATGCAGAATTATCTTTCCTTAGCTTAAATCTAATTGAAGTCCTTTTCATCTACTTCAGGGTTGAAAGAACTGTCCAGTTAAATTATTTTTTCATACTTTTTTTTCAAAACTACAATTAGAAATACCTGGTTATATTATTGATTATAATTTATATAAGAAACTAAAGAGTAAATTCCTGCTTGAACATAGTTCAAAAATATTGGTTTTGAAGATAAATTTATATATTTTCTATTGTGTGATAATCAAAATAATTCAATTGAGGTTTTACGTTTTGCTTTAAGTGCAAGGAAACTTCTAGCCAAATGTCTTGTCCAGCTACTGTTATCTACTCGGTTCTTGTAGCTAATCAAATTCATTCCTGCTTTCAACAGATGGTATATATACACTTCAAACATTAAATGACTTATCTTGAATTGTGGTACAATTGGTTAATTACTTTAAATATTTCTGAAATCATTCAGAGAATAGAGAAAAAAGAGAGAAAAGGGGGGAAGATAAAAAAGGGAAATATATCTTAAAATTATCTACTACTATTCATGATCAGAAGATACTCTCATTATCAAAATGTCTGTTATCATTTCAAGGGTGATTTATTTGGGTTTCTAAGAGATGGTCAACATTATATTATGGGATTGTATTTATGTATAAAGAAGGAAGATATTTATTTCTTCTTACACAAATATCAGATGATTTTTTCTCTAATGATTTATAGTTCAATATTTATTTAGTCCCCTTACTTTTAGGGAAACCAAAGCAAAATATCATCCTATTTCATAATGTATTTTTCAATAGATTAAAGATCTCATAAATCAATATGGGTATTCCTTTTAATGGTAAAGTTCAATATTCATCCATGCCCTCTAATACTATGCAACTCTTGCCTCTTCCCTCATAAAAAGTCTCCATTTTTTCCATTTAGCAGGTCTTCCTTTAAAGATCTCAGAATTATAAGAGGAAAAAGGCCCCAAATCACATTGTTCACTTATTATCTCTCACTACATAGACATGCTAGCTCCTTTTGATTATATATCACTTTAATGAATTTTTTTTTTGTCATTTTCTATGATTGCTTATGCTTGGCAGTCTATCTACACCTACACTGCTTTTCTCCTTTACCTGCTAGATGACCCATAATTGTTTACTTCTGATAACAGTGATATTCATTTTCCCCTCCAAGATGAGAAATCACTAAAACAAGTGGTCTAGAGAATAAATAACTTGACTAGTAGTCAGGAAGACCTGAGTTCAAATCTGGCCTGAGACATTTATTAGTTATTTAGTCCCGAAAATTCTGAAAAAAATAGAGATAATCAGAACAATTTTTAGGGTTGTTACATATAATGATATAATATTTTAAATTATTTAAAGATGCTAAAATAAGATAAAAGTGCTATCATTATTGTTACTATAATTATCATTAAAAGCTGCAATTTAGCAAAGTCTGACAACCAGATTTCTTTCTTCCACTAGTTGACTCCTGTGTTCAAAGTTTCTTGAAGTCAGAAGAGTTTGCAATATGTTATACAAGTTTCAGACACAGGTGTTCCACCTAGATTAGTTATAAGCAACCACCATAAATATTGTGTAGAGGTTGAAGTGAAGACATATAATTTATGTTTGATGTATCCTTAATCATATATTTGTAGTGATGTATGAGATTTTTTTCTGGTATTTAATGTAATACTATAGATCTATAACCAGAAGATGCCTTCTAATCCAATTCTCATATTTTTCCAGTGAGGAAGCTCAGACTTAGGGAAATTAAAAGTATTGACCATCACAAAGTGAATAAGTATCAGTTATAAGAACTGAGCTCATATTCTCTGACATCCAGAGACAATGCTTTCAAAACTCTTCTTTTCTTACATATATTTGAATAGATCTTTTAATACCTTCAAAATTATTTTACCCTTTTGCTCTTGTTTTCTCTGTCTCTGTCTCTCTGTATGTGGGTGTGTGTGTGTGTATGTGTTTGTGCATACAGGAAGTGAATCAAACCAATACTGACATTCTGGGGATCATTTTGCTGTGTCCTCCTTGAGAGCAAATATGTTTTGCATTTCATTTTATCCCCAGGGCTTAATAGAGTGTCAGGCACAGAGTAAGTATGAATTGACTGACTGAGTAATTCTTGCTCTAAATGAAAGGTTAAGAAAGAAGGACATTGTAACTAAATGGAAAGATGGATCACTCCTCTTGGAAGAGGCAAAGAGATCTGTACATATTGGTAAAGATGATAGATTTCTCTTTTATGGTTTAGTTTTTTTTTTAATATGTTGCCATGGTCAAAGAATTCATCAACTACCCTTGTTTCCCTGATAATAAGACACTGTCTTATTATTTTTTTTGGAAAGAAAAACACCAGAGGGCTTATTTTCAGGGGAGGGCTTATGTTGTCCTGCCTCAGCTCTCCTCCGCGGCACTGCTCTCAATGGCGCCAGCAAGCAAATCACTGGGGAAGAACTGGATTATGCGCTCCCTGCTGCAGCTCTGATTGGATGTAGCTCGGAGCGCGGCGTGCGTTTCATGGGGTGCGGGGGGGGGTGGTGGTGCATACAGAGAGTACCATAATGTAGCGTGTAGCACAGGGGATCACCTTCACTACAGTAGCAATCTCAATAGGGCTTATTTTTGGGGGAGGGCTTATTTTAGAGGAATCTTACACAGTAAGGGGAGGGCTTATTTTCTGGATAGGTCTTATTATCGGGGAAACACAATATTGTGGAACTTAAGAATTGGTAAAATTCTCCTCATATGAGGAAACCAAAAGACTCTCATTCAAACTACTGAAGTCTTTCCATGTTGGAGTATCAAGGATCATCTCCACTAAACAGTTAAACACAAAATAAGACTTTTATAGAGGGAAACATTTTGTCTGTACTTTGCTCATTTTCCCAAAATGATATATTTCACATGAATTCTCCTATAAAGTAAGCCCACTATTTTGCTTATATTAGAGTCCTTCATTACGTGCTTTAACATTTTAGAAATACGTAAACAACTTATGTAATAAACTATTGTGGTACATACAATTACTTCCAGATAATAATGTTCACTACAGTCTACAAATAGAATTCAGATATTTTCAGTTTCAGGAGAGTAGGTGAATTCTAGAAAAGTATGAAGGAAACTAAACTTATGTTTTTTAAAATTTTCATTTATTTTTTTCTTCTTGTCTGTTTTTTCTTCCCTTAATAGCTGAAATTATATGTTATCTTAAGGTTACCAAAGAGTTTGATAGTGATTATGTCAGGAATACAGCAATTTTATGAATTAAATATTATAAAAATTATTATTTATTATTCTACAGACCAAGAAAACTGGGTTCAGTAATAGGAAGTGACTTACCCACAAACTAGCAGCTAATGAATGTCAGAGGCAGGACATAAACGTAGTTCTCAATGATTCCAAGTTCAGTCTTCTTGAACTATATTAGACCTGTTTTACATATACCATACTGCTTCTTGATGTAGAATCTTCTAAAAAAAAAGGTCATTTGTTAAGAGCAAATCAAAATCCAATTACCAGAGAGTCAATGTGGCATAGTACAAAGAGAAGTACCATCAGAGCTCCAA
Source organism: Petaurus breviceps papuanus (assembly GCF_028583685.1). NCBI lineage: Eukaryota > Metazoa > Chordata > Mammalia > Diprotodontia > Petauridae > Petaurus > Petaurus breviceps. The sequence continues at coordinate 3,411,326 of NW_027186349.1, read as the reverse complement.
TTACCTGAATTTGAGTTTATTCCCTGACACAAATTAGATACGTCACTCAAACTCTTAGTGCTCTATAAACTATCTAAGACTCTTTAAAAATATATATTTTAGGTTTCCAGGTGCCAAGATGTTGAATCAAGAAGCAAATCCCCACAACTGTCCTGTATTCATCTCCAAACAACCATAAAATAGCACCCTGAAGCAAATCATGGAACAACAGAATCAGAAAAAAAAAGATAGGACAATACAATATTTTAGCCCAAGAAACTTGAAAGATCATAAAGAAAAGGTCTGGCTCACTCAGGCAAAAGGGGAACACAGCCCAGGATGTAGTATCCCAGCAACCCAGAAGCAAGCTCCACCTCAGAAAACCAGTGGGAGATCCTGAGGCTCAGTTTGGTGGAGCAGGCAAATGCCAACACCAGGCCCCCAACATATTTCAGCATAGCCAGGGTTAGACTCCAGCTCCAAGAACAGCAATTGCTTCAGCAGCCAGTTGATCATATCCTTTAGCATAATCCCAGGCAAACAGGCAACTGCCAGTGGTCAGACCTACAAGTGCTTCATTGTAGCACTAGGGAAATACAAAAACACTGCACCTGCCTCAGCACAGGCCAGACACCACCACTAGGACCCCCAGCTGAGCATCAGGTAAGCTGCTAGATCCCTACACCACAAGAAGCCTGAGACAGTGCCCCTTTCATCTCAGGAGCAGAGCTCAAATTTCAAAGAACGGAAAAAGGTCCAAAAGTTGAGCAAACAACAACAATAACAACACAGAAAAACCTACTAGAGGGGAGGGAAAGATGAGAGGGTGGGCAATGGGCATCATTTCAACCCTGATCTCATTTGTATTTCCCAAAACGGTAATAATATACACGATCAGATTAATATAGAAATTTCTATTTTATCCTACATTCCTGTGATGAGTATATAGATAACTGAGTCAAATTTATAAAAATATAACATCTTTTACAATTAATAAATGGTCAAAGTATATGAACAGGCAATTTTCAGATGAAGAAATCAAATCTATAGGCATATGAAGAAGTGCTCTAAATCAGTTCTGATGAGAGTAATGTAAATTAAAACAACTCTGAGGTGCCAACTCATACCTATAAGATTAGCTAATGTGATAAAAAAAAAAAGAGAAATGTTGGAAAGGATGTGGGAAAATGTTGTATGGAGGAGAGGCACACTATTTTTGTAAAGTGTTGTAAAAAAAACCTATAAACATTGTTTTGTTCTATGAAATCCAAAGTGATCTTCACAATCAAAATAAACAAAATGGAATCCTATATTTTTTTACATATTTCTATCAATTGTGAATTGGGAAAACGATGTTCAATTGTTAATTATGTTATTAGAGTCTCTGTGATCTTTTCCAATATAATTAGTTAAGGCTTCTACAATTTGCGTATAGATGACTTCCATAATGAGATGGGATAAATGGCATAGTAGGTGTATGTGAAAAGAGCTACTGCTATCCCTTCAGTCACCATTTCCCCCAAAAACTTTCTGACATTAATAAGCTTGAAAAAAGGGAAGTAGAGCCAATATGGTGGAAAAAAGGCAAAGACTCCCCAAAACACTTCCAAAATTTTAAATTATGCCTCAAAACAAATTGTAGAGCAGTGTAACTCACCAAAGAATGGGGTGAAACAATTTTCTAGCTTAAGGCAACTTAGAAGTTTGGCAGGCAAGGCCTGTTGCTCTAGAGTGTGAGAGGACCAAAATCCAGATCAGGCAAAGACCTAGCAAACCAGCAGTAGGCCTCAGGGGTGACTGAATCAGTGGTGGCAGTGGTATGTTCCAGACTTCTCAATCACAAAGATGGTAAGGAGGTCATATAACTGATCAGAAGGAAATCATAGAGGTCTCTTTGCTAGTTCTGGAAACAGCACGCTGTTACATTGCCCAAATTTGGATTGATGTTGAAGTTCAGAATTTTAGTCCAAGGGCTGGGTGTAGGACTGATATACCAGGACTTGTGAGTGCATGGAAGCTGGGACTCTGGTCCAAGCACAGGGATGGAAAAAAGTCTTTGTGGTCCTTCACAAACCAGAACACAGGCCAAGATAGGTGTAAGTACACAACATCCTAGATCATAATACCTTGGAAGAATAAAAATCTTGAAAACCTGAGAGGGTGGAGCCAAGATGGTGGAGTAGAAGCAGGACTTCCCCACTTCTCCAGCTTCCACTTTCCCCAATCCATGTAAAAAGGGGACACTAAACAAACTTTGGAGCTGCAGAACCCACAAAATGACACAGAGAAGCTAACCTCCCACTGAGGACAGCCCGGCAGGCTGGCAGGAATTGGCCAGCCCCGCGCCAAGCCTTTAGCTGCAGGGTGGGCCTGAACAGCCCTGGCCAGGGGGACTCCAGATCAGCAGCAGCTGTGGCCATTTCCAGAATTATCAGCACATAGTTGTGAAGAACAAAGTGAGAGGTCAGTGCATTCTGGACTTTGGACCCAGTAATAGGGGTGCATGGCTTTTGCCCCCAGGGCTAGAAGCCGCTGAGATGCTGGGCACAGCCATGGCTGTGTGGGCAACACGTGGTGGCTTCAGCTCCTGGCCTGCAGAGTGTAGGGGGACCAAGCACCAGTCTGAGGGGTAATCGCTCTTGCTTTAACCTGCTTGGATCTGGATTGCAGGCTACGGTGGAGGTTCTGGGGTGTATGTCCAGCTTGCCAGAGCATGTGGAGGCTTCAGAGAGGGCACCCATCTAATACCTCTGGCAACTGAGAAAAATCCCAGTGTTTGGGACAAAAGCTCCCCTGTCTGGTGGCAGAGTCCTACTGTGGCAAAAAGCCCAGGGGTGAAGTGACTGAGGGGTGACATGACCAGGCAAATGAAACAAAGCAGACAGAAGATTCCAACATTACACTCATATTTTGGGGACAAAAAGGAGCAAAGCACGGAACAGGAGGAAGACAGTGAAGTTAGAGCTCCTGCTCCAAAAGCTTCAAAGGGAAATACGAGCTGGTTACAGGCCATAGAGTTAAGAAGCAGATAAGAGAAGTGGAGGAAAAATTGGGAAGAGAAATGAGAATAATGCAAGAAAATTATGAAATGAGAGTCAACCCCTGACTGAGGAAAATAACATTTTAAAAAACAGACTGACTCAAATGGCAAAGGAGGCTCAAAAAGGCAATGAGGACAAGAATGCCTTAAAAAGCCGAATTTGCCAGATGGAAAAAGAATCTCAAAAGCTCAATGAGGAGAATCATTGTTTCAGAATTAGACTGGAGCAAATGGAAGCTAATGACTTTATGAGAAATCAAGATGCTGTTAAACAGATACAAACAAATGAAAGAATAGAAAGCAATGTGAAATATCTCATGGGAAAAACCTCTGACCTGGAAAATAGATCCATGAGAGATAATTTAAAAATTATTGGACTACCTGAAAGCCATGATCAAAGTAAGAACCTAGAAATCATCCTTCAGGAATTTCTCAAAGAAAACTGCCCTGATGTTTTAGAACCAGAGGGCAAAATAGAGATTGAAAGAATCCACCGATCACCTCTTGAAAAAGATCCCAAAAAGAAAACTCCTAGGAATATTATAGCCAGGTTCCAGAATTCCCATATTAAGGAGAGAATATTACAAGCAGCCATATTTGAATTGGTCTCAGGTAATGGAAAAGCTCTAAAAGAGTTTTAACAATCAAGTAAGAGAGGTAGAAGGAAAAAAATGGGAAGAGAAATGAGGGTGATGCAAGAAAATAATGAAAAATATGTCAAGAGCTTGCTAAAGAGGGAACAAAAATACTGGGGAAAAAACACCTTAAAATCCAGACTAAGACAAATGGTAAAAAAAAAGAAAAAAAAAAGATACAACGATTTTATGAAGAGAAGTATGCTTAGAAAGGCATAATTGGCCAAATGGAAGGGAAAAAAAAAGACATGCAAAAATTCTCTGAAGAGAACTTCTTGAAAAGCAGAATTGATCAAATTGGAAAAAGTACACAAATTCACTAAAGAGAAAAATTGGACAAATGGAAAAGGAGATACAAACCTCACTGAAGAAAATAATTCTTGAAAAATTTGAATTGAGCAAGTCTAAGCTAATGGCTATATGAGACATCAAGAAACAATAAAACAAAATCAAAATAATGAAAAAATAGAAGACAATGGGAAATGCCTCATTTAAAATAAAACAAAAGAAATGAAGCAAAGAAACACTAACTGACTTTAAAAATAGAATTAGGGGACATAATTTGAGCATTATTGTACTACCTGAAAACCATTATTTAAAAAGCCTAAGCATCACCATTCAATAATTTGTCATGGGGATTCACCCTGAGATTCTAGAACCAGAGGGTAAAATGGAAATAGAAAAAAACATCCAACAATCACTTTTGAGTCATCAAAACTCTCTGTTCAAGTATACTATATTGCAAATGGTAAAAACAAAAGAAAAGAAAAAAATTCAAATGTTAGGGATTCATAGGTTAATACATCTTTTAGTAGTTTCTACATTAAAGTATCTGAGTGCTTGGAATACAATATTGAGGAAAGGAACAGAGTTGGGATTACAACTAAGAATCACCAACTCAGCAAAACTAGTGATAATCCTCTGGGGGAGAAAAAAAAAAAACATGGATATTCAATGAAGTCGAATGAAGTTGAGGTGGAGAACTAACACTCCAGAAGTTGTGGTGTATTAACTTCATTAGCAATGAAGTTCAAACATTCTTAATGAAATGATAAGATATGAACAGAAAGTTTGGCTTTCAAATACAAGACTAAGGAGGAGCACCAAAAGGTAAATAGAAAAGAGAAATCATAAAGGATTTGATAAGGGGGAAAAAAACTTCACATTATTAAGACAGAAGCAGTATACTTAGAAGGCACAGATGTGAGTTGCATATGAAGGGATGGTGTCTAAAATTTAAAATAAAATTAAGGGGCAAAAAAGAGGAAAGCATTGAGAGAAGGGCCAGGGAGTAGTAAAATGAGCTCAAATACCTTACATAAAAGAGTTACAAAAGAGCTTTTAACAGAGCAGGTAAAGATTGGAGTGGTAAGGGTGAATACAAGAACCTTATTATCAGTGAAATTTTCTCAAATAGGGAATAACATACATACTCAGTTGGGTATTAAAGGGTGAAAAGGGATAAGAAAAGACACAGAGGTTGATAAAAAGGGAGGGTGGATTAGGGGAGGTATAAGTCATAAGCAAAACACTTTTGAGAATGGACAGAGTGAAAGGAAAGAGTAGGATAAATGGGGAAAATAGGAAAGGGAGAGTACATAGTAATCATAACTGAAATGAAATTATGGCAAGTTTATGTAATGAAAACTTCAAATACAGAGAGAAATGAGTCAAATTTATAGACATAAGATCCATTCCTCACTTTATAAATGGTTAAAAGATTTGAACAGGCAGCTTTCGGAAAAAAAATAATCAAAGCTATCTATACTCATATAAAAATGCTCTAAATCACTCTCAATTAGAAAAAATAACTCTGAGTTACCATATCATCCCTATCAGATTGGCTAATATGAGAGAAAATGGAAATGCCAAATGTTGGAAGGGATATGGAAGAAATGAGGCACTAATATTCTGATTCAACCATTTTGTAGAACTATAAAATCACACATATCCTTTGACCAAGCAATACCACTACTAGCTCTATATTTCAAAGAGGTTTTTTTTTAAATGGAAAGGATCTTTACATACAAAAATATTTGTGATCCCTTTTAGTGGTGTCAGAGAAGTGGAAATTGATGGGATATTCATCAACTGAGGATTGGCTGAACAAGTTGTTTTGTAATTGTGATTGAATACTATTGTGCTTATAAGAAATAACAAGTAAAAAAATAATAATAAAAAGAAATAACAAGTACAATGTTCACATAAAAATGTGGAAAAATTTATATGAACCGATGTAAATCAAGTGAGATGAATAAAACTAGATGAACACAGTATACAGTAACAGCAATATTGCATGTTGATCAATTGTGAATGACTTTGTTCTAGCTATTCTCATAAATACAATGATCTAACATCATTCTCAAAGATTTATGATGAAAAAATGCAACCCATCTCCAGAAAAAGAACAGCTGGAGTGTGAATGCAGATCCAACTAATTGTATAAAGCAGCCAGCTACTAAATTAGATTTTATGGGACTAAATTTATAAGCTTATTTAATTATTATTTTCATTTTTATTTTATTTTGGTGGTTCAAACATTAGTGATTAACATGACCCCAATTATTTGCCATTGTATATTGAATTTTCTTTTCATCATAGCAAAGATTCCAGAGTGGCTTGTCATTTCTTTCCAGCTCATTTTACAGATGAGAATACTGAGGTAAACAGAGTTAAGTGATTTGCCCAGGGTCATACAGCTTTTAAGTGTCTAAGGCCAGATTTGTACTCAGGGAAATGAGTCTTCCAGATGCTAAGTCCAACACTTTTGTCCACTGTACCACCAAGTGCCTCAAACTATATTTCCTACTGTATTTTATGCTTTCCCTCTGAGAAGGTCATCTTGTACAAAAAAAGGGTGAAAAACTAATGGAAAAAAGTTCAAAAAAATTAACAAACACATTAAAAATGTATGATTTTATATGCACTAGTCCTTTCTAGTGGCCTCCTACCTTTACAATGTTTGGAAATATTATTTCATTAATTTTCTTTAGGCCAAGCCTGAGCGTGCTTATTATTTTTCTAGCATTCACATTTGCTTATTTTGTTGTTGTTTTATTTTCATTTGCATCATTGTAATCATTGTATTTTTTCTTTATTTTTCTTTGAATCAGTTCACACAGATCATTTATTCTTCATCTGTATCATACTATTTTCTCTTACATTTCATGAATATTCCATTGCATTCATTCATGCATGGACCACAATTTTACCAAGATATTCTGAAGATGATGGGGATCATCTTTGTTTCCATAGAAGGTACTATTATAAATATTTTGTGTATTTAAAAACTTTATTTCTTTCATTGAGCTCCTTGGGGTGTAAATCTATTAATATTTACCTAGGTCAAAGCCTGAGATTATTTTTTCACACTTTATACAATTCTTAATTATGCTTCACAAGATATTTAGCATTTTCTCCACCTAATGCCATTTTTCTTCTCCAGAATGATTAAATCTCTTCATAGCTCCCTAAACTATGCATCAATATTCTTACCTTACCGCAATCCCTCTAACATAGATTATTACTATTTTTAGTCATTTTTGCTGGTTTTCTGGGTAAAAGGTGAATAACTGCTCCACTCTTGATAAAATTCAATTAAGCATTTGTCTCTTCTTATACTCCTTCTATCTTTTGATGCTCACCAAAACCTAGATTTCCCTTGAAGATTCTTAATTTCTTACAGCCTTCTTCATATATAGCTGCTCTTTCACACTTTAACTGAAACAAGAGTGAGGAGAGGAATGAATATTTATTCCATCTAAGCAATGACTATTCTTAGACCTTCTCTTTGATGTTATCATTAAATAAAGCTGTGTTGCCCAACTGGAAGTTTCATGCCCTGTGGGTAGATCCTTTTCTACTTAAAGAGATCGCTGCTTGTCCTTCATTCTCAAAGAGGACCATCAAGGAGGTGATGCCAGGACATGCAAATGAATTGGATTTAGGTGAGGGAGAGCTGTACAAAGTCACTAGCCTCACTTTCTCCTCAAGTCATCTGGGTCCAGTTGCCATATATAGATTAGGACAACTGGTGATGGCTTGTATTCCTT
>NW_027186349.1:3323472-3403610 GCF_028583685.1 Petaurus breviceps papuanus | reverse complement strand
TCTCTCTCTCTCTCTCTCTCTGTCTCTTCCTTTCTTTCTCTCTTTCTTTCCCTTGGTCTGAAGGGAATGTAAATTTTAATTTCTGCAACATTTTCCTTTTTTAATTTTTGCTTTTGTTTTCCTCTTAAACACCGGCCTTAGCCTAGATCACTCTGGCTTTCATTAAAAAGCCAGCAATAGATCCCAGGCGAAGCCCTACTTGGTCATAGCTCTGACTCTTATTGGCTCAGAAAGAATGTATTGCTGCTTTGGTCAGAAATTCTGAGTCTTCTACTCCCAGATATTTTTAAGAGGTTATACTTTGCCTCATTTCAATGAATGGTCATCACCTCAGTCAAATTGAGACCCCACTGCATTCTGGGCCACCTCCAGCAGTCCTTATCTATATCTGACCATTGGACCTAGATGACTCTGGAAGATAAAGTAAGGCTGGTGACTTTAGGCATAGCCCTCCCTCATTTAATCCAGTTCACTTGTAGGTCATGACATAACCTACTTTTTTCATGGTTCTCTGTGAGAATTAAGGACAAACAGCAAAGCAAGCAACATTCAATAATTATATCTTTCTTTTAAATTTCAGTCTCTCATCCTTAGATCCTTGTTGCTATTCACTATTAAAATCCAGGTCACTCTAATTCCTCTGCAATATGGTTTGTACTCAACTTACAATTCTTTTGTACATTTCAACCACTTCACCTTTTGAATGTCAGTTCTCCAGACTTCCCAGCTTCCATGATCCCAGTAAATTTAATTATTTATTATCTTTTTAATTTATTTACTATTTACTTGTTTACTTATATTTTTTTTTCTTTTTCAATCATGAAGAGGAAGTAAGAAAAAATATGAGGAAATTGGATCAGAAAGGCTTAACGACTTACCCATTATCCCATTTGACACTCTCCCTTGGCTGAATTTCCTAAGGTTCCAGAATTAAGTGTAGGCATCTCTAGAATTAAAATAAAAAGGAGGTAGGAGGGCTTGAAAGTTAACATTTATTTGATACTTTTATGTGCATAGGGTGTTTTCCTGTGAAACAATTTAAGGAATACATTTCTTAGTTTGTATAAAAGCTGCATTAAATTTTATAAGGAAGTATGCAAACTTAATTTAATTTTAGAGACAATTCAATCACTCATTTAAAGTTAAAATTATGCAATGATAATGAGGAAGTTTTCATCAGAGACTGCATTGAAAATTTAATGTAGATTTTCTTCTGCACCACAGTAAGTCTCTAACCGCTAAATTAACTAATATTTTACCTTTTTACTATGTGCAAAAGAACTCTATTTAATAGATGTTAGAGGTGAGGAACAAGTTATTTTATGATGATGATAGATGAAACAAGCTGTTCTTTTTGGCTAGAAATTTAAACTCCAGTAAACAAATTTCTTTAGATTAGCAAGAAACATGATGATTTGTCTTTTTAGTTACTTTGAAATGTTCATTTTGCCACTAAATGGAACTATATCATGTTCATATTTTAATGCAGATTTGGGTGGCTTTGATTGTATTTGTGTGTGTGTGTGTTAAATGTATTTAAACATGTATGAAACAAAAATTTAGAGAGAATCTTTCTAAAACTATATTCCCCATAAGCTATTAGTACAGAATAGATTATGATAATTATGATCAGTTATTATTATTTTTTTTTAAGCAATAGGGGTTAAGTAACTTGCTCAAGGTTACATGGCCAGGTGTTTCTGGGTGGGTGCTAAGTGTCTAAGCCCGGGATTTGATCTCCAGGTCTTCTCAACACTGGAGCCGGTGCTCTTACTCGCTGTGCTACCTGGCCGCCCCTCATTTATTATTTTTTAATAGTTTAAGTTTTCTGTTACTTAGATTCGTTGTTGAGGTCAAGAAATAACTTATCAAAATTAATATGTAGAAAGTTTTACCCAGCTATTTTGATTATTTCTCTTTTCTTTTACATTTCAATGTATGAAAAAACCATGTAGCATAGTTAATAGAAAGCTCTCATTGGAGATAATAAAAATAATAATTAATAATATTTATACATGACAAAATTTTACAAAGACCTTCATAAATATTATCACATTTTAGCCTGAAAAACACTAAAAGATAGGTGTTATTGTTGCTTTGCACATGAAGAAATGGAGAGAGATAAAGGTTAAAGGATGTGCCCAGCTAGTAAGTCCTGAAGCGATATTTCAGCTATAAACACTGCTTGACCTACTGGATTTAAACATAACCTATTTGCCATTTAAAACTCTTCACAACATTGTGTCATCCTTTCTTTCCAATTTAATAATGGCACTTTGCTGGGGCATAACCAAAGTGACTTTGTTATTCTTCACACAAAACACTCAATTTCTTATCTCCTCTTCATACTTCATGCCCCTCCCTCTGGAGATCCTGGAAGTGCATACCAGAGAACTCAGGACTTTCATTAATGGAGAGCACCCAGGGCAGTCATTTCATCATTTTCTACCTGATTGCTCCCCTGGATTTTATCATTGTCTCTATAAAGTCACATTAGTACAAGATGACATCAGCTTTGAAATTACCTCAATATCCCCTGAGCTTGGGACCCATTCCTTTAATTCCTTCCTCTGAAGAGGGTAGACATCAGAGTGCTTCTCCAATATCCTCCACTTAAAGAATGTTCCCAGGAGGCCATCTTGTAATTTCCCAGATGGTTATAGGGTTTCATTATGCTCCTTCCCCTCCCCCCACCATCTACACCACACTTTACCTTATTTTTATGTGTTGTCTTTTTATTAGATATTGAGTTCATTGAGAGCAGAAAATGCCTTCTCCCTTCATTTGTATTTCCAGAATTTAACACAGGGCCAGCAAATTAGTAGACACCTAATAAATGTTTATTGCCTGCATAATTAAAATCACCCTTTTCTTCATTCTTGTAATACTCTCAGTTCTACCTCTTAGTGTCCCTAATTTCTTTCAAAACTAAGGTTAAGTCCTATTTTCTGTGTGATGTGTCCTGGTTTTCACAGGTACAAGTACTCCTCAATCTCCCACAAGTTTACCTTGCTTTTGCTATGTATGCTACATATACACCTATGCAGGTACATGTTTTGTCCCTTGTTAACATGTAAACTCCTTGAGGACAGGGTCTATTTTGTCTTTGTCCTAGTTCTAGCTCTTAACATGCAGCCTGGTGCATACCAGGTTCTGAATAAATGGTAATTTATTGGTTGACAAATATCACAATGAAAACGTTTAGTTGAATACTAACACTAATAACAGTAAATACTTCTAACATATTGTTATAGACAGAAAAGTAGCACAATGGATACAATATATAGAGTGCTGATCCAGGAGGTAGGAAGTCCTGAGTTCAAGTCTTTCCTTTGACACTACTAGAGAGATGACCCTGGGCAAGCCACATAATTGCTCTGCTTCAGTTTCTTAAACTGTAAAATGGGTAAAATAACAGCACTTCCTTCAGGGTTATTGGGAGGACCAAACAAAATATCATTTGTAAAGATTTTAGCACAGTGACAGGCACATAGTAAGCACTTAATAAATGTGTATTTCCTTCCCTGAATCTGTGATTTTTTTTAGGATACAGATAGCAATCCATTCATGTTTTCTTGTGCTATATGATTCTTTATTATATCCTATCATAAATCTTCCACAAAGAGATACCTCATATTTAATAGGCATTCTTGAGATCAGGTAACATACTTTGAAAAGCAATATAACACTTGGGTAATATAACTGTTAGTTTTCTATCTTACAAAGTGATCATCCTACCACCTGTTGCATAAAAGCTCAACTATCTTAATTTCATGATAAGAACAAATTTGTTTTTTGGTGCTTTGTTTCTTTTCCTTCTTCCCCTTTTTTGGAGAGGGGGAAGACAGGGCAGCTCAGGTTTGGTGACTTGCCCAAGGTCACACAACTATTATGTCTCAGGTGTTCATGGATGAATTTGCACTCATGTCCTACTGACCCCAAAGTCAGTCCTCTATTCTGAACCATCTAGCTGCCCCTTTTTTTCTTTTTTGAATATATACTCACCATTGAGAAATATTTAACTACCCATGATTTGTGGAGTCCTATGTTAGGCACACTGTTTGTACAATGGGTCATATTTTTAAATGTTATACAATTAAATTTAATGTCAGAGAGATCCATTCTATATCTCATTTGTAGCAGTTATCTAAATGATCTACACATACCAAATTTACTCATAAAAAAGCTGCTTGTCTGATAGCAAGAGAGAGCATTTTTCATTGGGCCAGTTATACATATACACAGAGCTTAAAGGGGCATTGCTTAAATTCCTGATTTGAATTTTCAATAAGTTTTATTTTAGAATACAGGAGTATTAATGGGATGTTTGATAGTTAGATTTCAAGCATTTTAAATGATGTTGGAATTTGTATAAGAATTAACTAAATGATGATTTGAAATCTTCCAAAAAGCCATTTCTTTTCTTTCTACTACCCACATGATATATGAATTATGCTGCAACATATTGTGCACAGTTCTGCAAGCTCAGCTCTCAAGCAAATATTCAATCTGAAATCAGTCAGCCATGCTCAGTCCAATCTAGTTTACGTTGTAGGTAGTAAACTTCCCTTTCCAACTGAGCCACATGCATATGTGATGTATTTCCTTTAGAGTAAGCTTTCACTATCAGACAGATAAGAAACTCAGAGCAAATTAACCTAGTATGCTTAAATTTCTGATTTTCAAAACCTGCAATATTATATCTAGTGTCTAAAAATTAAAAAAAAAATACCTAAAGAAAAAGGCATGTATTATATTGTCACTTGAAAAAGACTTGCTTTGGTAAGCTTGATATATGAAATATATGAGAAGGGGCCTGACTTAGTCCAGGGCACATGACAGGTACTGAATGAAGGATCTCAACTGATTTTCATAGAATCATAGAAGAGTAGAGCTGGGCGACCAGGTGGCTCAGTGAGTAAGAGCACCGGCCCCAGTGTTGGGATGACCTGGGGATTGAATCCAGGCTCAGATACTTAGCACCACACCCAGAAACAACTGGCCGTGTAACCTTGAGCAAGTAACTTAACCTCAATTGCTTTAAAAAAAAAAAATTGGGGGCAGCCAGGTAGCACAGCGAGTGGGAGCACCGGCTCCAGTGTCCGGATGATCTGGGGATTGTATCTGGGCTCAGACACTTAGCACCCACCCAGAAACACCTGGCCATGTAACCTTGAGCAAGTTACTTAACCCCAATTGCTTAGGGGCGGCCAGGTGGCTCAGCGAGTAAGAGCACTGGCTCCCATGTCGGGATGACCTCGGGATCTAATCTGGGCTCAGATACTTAGAACCACACCCAGAAATAACTGGCCATGTAACCTTGAGCAAGTTACTTAACCCTAATTGCTTTAAAAAAAAAAAAGAAGAAGAAGAAGAGTAGAACTGGAAAGGGTATTAAAAGATAGTTTGTTAGATTCTGTTTTACAAATAAGGAAAGGGAAGTCAAGGTGGGGCAGGGGCATGACATCTGACTTCATTCCACTAACTTAATTTTCAAAAGGAAATAGAGAATGACAGATTTAATACACAAGAGATGTAATGGGGCAATGTTTTCGGAAAGGTAAAAAAAAAAAAGATTGGAATCATGAGAAAACATTTTCTATCCTGAGACTTGAAAAGCAGGAAGATCCCAAGTAGGGAAAGAGAATATAAAAATAACTTAAGTTTTTAAATGAGGATTTCAAGACCTGAAGAAATTACACCATGTATGGCCCTCATAATTTTAGTAGCTAAGAGACAAATCATCTGCAACAATGGGAAGGGTGAGGGTAGATTTCATTTTAGTTAATTCCAGAATTCATAAAAAATCATTCTAATATATGAAAGGGAGCTAATACATATTTACTCTTGAAAGACCTAGAGGTGAGTTAAAAAAATATAGTAGTGAAAATGGTCCTGACGTTAAATGACCTGAATTTTTAGTGGAACAACTAGCACTTGTAAACATTACTTCTCATTGAAAACTTACTGATACATTGTCTTATAGTAGCATTGCAGACATGTATTATTATGTATTTTCATTGCATTAGATCTTCTAGCTTTTAAAAAATATTTTAATTAAAAAAATTACAAGGAAGAATTTTATATTTTTTTAAGTTTGAGTTCCAAATTCTGTTCCTCTCTCCCTCCCTTGACTCCCCCCTCACTGAGGAGGCAGGGAATTTGTTTAGGTTATACATATGAAACCAGGTAAAACATTTTCATATTATTCATGTAAAAGAAAACTGACCCAAAAAGGTAAACAAGAAAAAAAATGAGTTTTTTTTTAAGTATACTTTGATCTGAATTCAGACTTTATCAGTTGTTTCTATGGAAGAGATTAACTTTTTTAATCATGGGTCCTTCAGAATAGTCTTAGATCTTTCTATTGCTAAGGATAGATAAATCATTCACATATGATCATCAAACAATATTGCTGTTACTGTGTACAATGTACTGTAGGTTCTTTTCACTTCACTTAGCTTAAATTCATGTTTTCTCAAAGTATCCCACTTGTCATTTCTTATAGATGAGTATTCCACCACAATCATATACCACAACTTGTTCATCCATTCCCAATTAATGGTCATCCCTTCAAGTTATAATTCTTTTTTTTCCCTCTTTGGAGGGCAATTGGGGTTAAGTGGCTTGCCCAAGGTCACACAGCTAGTAAAAGTTAAAATTCTTTACCACCATAAAAAGAACAGCTATAAATAGTTTTGTACCTAAATTTTCTTTGCTTGTTATTATTATTATTTCTTTGGGATAAGGGTCAAAGGTATTTCACTTTTTTTTTAAGCAATCGGGGTTAAATAACTTGCTCAAGGTTACACGGCCAGTTATTTCTGGGTGTGGTGCTGAGTATCTGAGCCCGGATTTGATCCAGGTCATCCCAACACTGGAGCAGGTGCTCTTACTCACTGAGCCACCTGGCTACCCCTAAGCAATTTGGGTTAAGTAACTTGCTCAAGGTTACACGGCCAGGTGCTTCTGGGTGGGTGCTAAGTGTCTGCGCCTGGGATTCGATCTCCAGGTCTTCTCAACACTGGAGCCGGTGCTCTTATTCGCTGTGCTACCTGGCCACCCCAGGTATTTCAGTTTTATAAAACTTGAGGTGAAGTTCTAAATTGTTCTCCAGACTGGGTGGATCAGTTCACAACTCCACCAATAGTGCATTGGATTCCCAATTTTCTGACAACTCTCCCATCATTAGTAATTTTATTTTTCTGTCATAGTAGCTGCTCTGATAGGTTTGAAATGCTACCTTAGAGTAAATTTAATTTGTATTTCTCTAATTAATACTGATTTATAATATTTTTTCATATGACTATATATAGCTTTCTTTTTTTCATCTGAAAACATGCTACTTATATGCCTTAACCATTAATCAATTGGAGAAGGACTTGTATTCTTATAAATTTAACTCAGTCCTCTTAATGTTTGAAAGATGAAGTGTTAAAAAAGAAGAGTGTCATATTTCCCCCCAGTTTTCTACTTTTCTAATAATCTTGGCTGATTTTTTTTCCAAAACATTTTTATCATAATGCAATCAAAATTATCCATTTTGCATTTCATCATTTTTTATCTCTTGGTTTGTAATAAACTCCCCCTTCTCCGTAGCTCTGTCAGGTTAATTATTCCATTTCCCCCTAATTTGCTTATGGTATCACCCTTTATGTCTAAATCAAGTACCCATTTTGACGTTATATATGTATATGGTGTGAGATGTTGGTCTATCCCTGGTTTCTTCCTAACTTTTTTCCCCAGTTTTTCAGCAGTTTTTTAAATCAAATAATAAATTATTTTACCAAAAGCTTAGGTCTTTGTGTTTAAGAAACACTTGTATTAATATGGTATTTACCCACTGTGTATTGTGTACTTCATCTATTCCATTATTCCACCTCTGTATCTTTTAGCCAGTACAAGATTATTTTGAATGATTAGCACTAAGGGATTCAAAACATAACCCTACAATGTCATTGGTCCTCTTCAAAAAAGGACTAAACAAATGTCACCAGGAAATTTCCCAGGTGTCAAATTAGATAAAGAATTATCCCAATTCACTACATTTGGCAAACTTATATGAGTATTCATGTTTTTGTGAGCAGTTGATCCATCCTATAGGTTCAACATATTTTTGTCAGATTTAGTGCAGACACCTGTTCAGTTTTAGGCTTAGAGCAGTTAACAGTTCCCTCCCCCAATCTGCTCTTTCTCATATCTTCCCCCATGTCCCCTCTGACTTTCCAGTAGGTCATGGTGGATCTCTATGCCCAAGTGCCTGTATATCTTATTTCCCAGTTACATGTAAAAAAATAGACACACACACACACACACACACACACACACACACACACACACACACACACATATATATATATATATAATATTTGATTTTAAATCTTTGAATTCCAGATTCTTTCCCTACTTTCCTCATCACCTGCCCTTACTGGGAAGATAAGCAATTCAATATAGGTTGTACATGTGTAGCTATGCAAAACATATCCATAGTGGATATATTGTGAAAGACTGATTATATTTCCCTCCATCCTATCCCACCCCCACCTGTTCTATTCTCTACTTTGATCGTGTCCCTTTTCAAAAGGGGGTCGTTCCAACTTCCTCCCCAGCTTGCCCTCCCTTCCATAATCCCCCCTCTCACACCCTTAACCATCTAAACTCCTGTTGGTTGAGATGCCATATTTAGTGTGTATGTCATCCCTCCCTAAGCCAAATTCGATATTAAGGTTGACTCATTGCCTTTTGCCTTCCTGTTCTTCCCCTCCATTGTAATGGTTTTCCCTTGCCTCTTTTATATGAAATAATTTACTGCATTTTATCTCTCCCCATATCTTCTCATTATACTCCTCTCTCACCTCTTAATTTCATCTTTTAAGTATCATCCCTTCTTATTCAACTGGTTCTGTGCCATCTCTCTATGTATACATGTACACATATATACACACACTCACATATGAATTCATATGCCCATATACGCATATACAATTATCATTTTCCATGTAGGAATGTAAATAGTTTGACTTTGATAAGTTCCTTTTGATTTCTTTTCCCTGTTTATGTACTCATGCTTCTCTTACTTCTTCTATATAAATGTCAAATTTTCTATTCAACTTTGGTATTTTCATCAAGAATGCTGGAAAGTAGTCTATTACACTGAATAACCATATTTTTCCAGTAACATGATACTCAATTTTGCTGGGTAGGTGATCCTTTGTTTTAATCTCAGTTCCTTTGACCTTCGGAATATCATATTCCAAGCCCTTTAATCTCTCAGTGTAGAAGCCACCAGATGCTGTGCTTTCCACAGTATTCAAATTGTTTCATCCTGTCTGCTTGTAATATTTTCTCCTTGATTTAGGAACTCCAGAACCTGGCTATAACATTCCTAGGAGTTTTCTTTTTTGGATCTTTTTTAGGAGGCAATTGGTGGATTCTTTCAACCTCTATTTTGCCCTCTGGATCTAAAACATCAGGGCAATTTTCCTTGAGAATTTCTTGGAGGATGACTTTTAGGTTGGTTTTCTTTTTTGATCATGGCTTTCAGGTGGTCCAATCACTTTAAAATTATCTCTCGGATCTATTTTTTTTTCCAGTCAATGGTTTTCCCAATGAGATGTTTCACATTGCCTTCTGTTTTTCATTTGTTTGGATCTGTTTAATAGTATCTTGATTTCTCAAAATGTCACTAGGTTCCATTTGCTTCAATCTAATTCTGAAGGAATGATTCTCTTCAGTGTGCTTTTGAGATTCTTTTTCCATCTGGCAAATTCGGCTTTTTAAGGCATTCTTCTCCTCATAGCCTTTTTGAGCCTGTTTTGCCATTTGAATTAGTCTATTTTTCAAGTTGTTATTTTTTTTCAGTCAGGTTGCTGACTGTCATTTCATAATTTTTTGGCATCATTCTAATTTCTCTTCCCAATTCTTCCTCCACTTCTCTTATTTGATTTTCAAAATCCATCATAAGCTCCTCTGTGTCCTGAAAGCAGCTTATTCTTTTATTGGAAGCTTCTGGTGCAGGAGTTCTGACTTAGCTATCTTTTTACTTTTCCATACCCCCAAACTTTTTGTCCCCAAAGCTGTGCTTGCCTTGCTTCCTTTGTTTGCTCATGTTGCCACTCAATTACTTGACTTTTGAACTTTTTGCCACCATAGAACTCTGCTACTAGTGGGGGGGAGCTTTGTCCAAATAGCTGGGGTTTTCTCAGCTGCTGGAGCTCTTAGGTGGCTGCCCTCTCAGAACCCTCTACATGCTCTGGCATACTGGTCACACACCCCAGGACTTCCACCTCAGATAGTGATCCCGATCCAAGCAGGTTAAAGCAAGGGTGATTACCCCTTAGATTGGTAGCTTGTTCCCCCTACAATCTGCTGGCCGTTAGCTCTGGAGAAGCCACATGGCTGTGGATGCATGGCTGCCACACCTCAGCTGCTTCTCCCTCCAGGAGGTAAAGGGTGGACCATATTCCCGAACTCCCAGGTCTGAAAGTCCACACTGCACTGACCTCTCACTTTGTCTTTAAAATCTATGGATTGATAATTCTGGAAACTGCCACAAATGCTGATGATCTGAACTCCCTCCACCTGGGGGTTGGTCAGGCCACCCTGAGGCTAAAACCAAGGGCTCATGCGGGGCTGCACTTGTCTCCCACAGTGCTGCACTGGACACTTCCTGCCATCCTGCTTGGCTATCTTTAGGGGATGATAGCTTCTCTTTTTCATTCTGTGGGTTCTGTAGCCCCAAAGTTTGTTTAACATCAATTTTTACATTAATTGGAGGAGGTGGGAGCAGGAGCCTCACAGAATTCCTGTTTCTACTCCCAAAATTAATCCCTTTTTTTTTTTTTAAAGATAATTACTTCAGGTTTTGATATGCTGAGGTTGAGTTGTCACCCACTTCTGGATTTCCAAGTGGCAGATGGTGATGTGAAAGCAAATTCTCTCTAATTCTTGCTTTTTTCTTCTCCCCTTTCCTTCCTGTTTCCCTGCTGAATGCAAACTATGTTGCTAACCAATTGCGGGGGTATATTTATTTTTCTTGCTTTTAACTGATTAAATTAGAATGAACTTCATGTCACCCATTCTCTCCACCCCTTTCTTTTTATTTTATATGCATATACTTGTATATCCAGATAAAAGAAGATAATTTTCCTTAATTTCCTAATTGTTTCATTTCCCACCCATATAATATTCCTCTTTGTCATTCTTTCCATTCTTCTTTAAAGATCCTTGTGTAATGGTATTGGAATTTGTATTGGCTTGGTTTTTGGGTTAAATGTTAATACACAGAGCTTATGAATCCCACTTGTGGGATGGACTTGTTGATGTGAAGAAAGGGGCCTGAACTAGGAGGAGCTAGTGCCGTGGATAGAGAGACACAAGGAGAGAGAGGCCAAAAGAACTTTTGGAAGCAGCATGGGGGGGGGGGTGAAGAGAAAGAAAGAGAGAGAGAGGGAGAGAGAGAGAGAGATAGAGAGACAGGGAGACAGAGACAGAGAGAGACAGAGACAGAGAGAGACAAAGAGAGAGACAGGTACAGAGAGAGAGAGAGAGAGAATTGCCAGGGGCCAGAGTTGCTGAGAAAGAGAACTGCCAGCCAAAGCCACCCATACTGCTTAGGGCCAGTTAGAGCTGCCCAGGACTTTTGAGAACTGTCACCTGGAGCTGCTGAGAACTGAGTAGGCATGACTGTGGTAATGGTATTTTTTCTGTCTGTTTTGATATTGTTTTGCCAGATTTGTCTGCAGGTAAAGGAGAGTGCCGTTGTTGCAGAGGTGCTGGAACCTTGCTGTTGGTTTAGAAGCCCTGAAGGAGGATTTTCTTGTTGTATGTTTACACAAATCCTGGAGGAGGGTCTTGCTGATGTTGTCAGGGGTCCCGACTGTTCTGCAGGCAGAGAGTGAATTGATAAGGATGCTGGCAATGTATATTGTGGCTTTGTTAAGCTTTGTCTTTCCAGGAACAGAGATTGTTGAGAATTTGCTTCAGGTCAATATGAAGAAAAGACCTCTCTTTGGGAGTTCAATGCTGTGATGACATTGTAACCTTGTTGTGGCTTAGGGGTAGATGGTCTTTGTGCTCTCCACTGCCCCCTTTGAGAAGGAGCTTGGTGGTGATGGATGGTATTGTAATTCAGTTGTGATATAGTGGTGGAAAACTTGACTTTTATACTTTGTGACTGACCAAATGAATGTAGTTTGTTTGTGATTGGAAACTAATCTCCAGTTGAATAGAGAGAAGACTTTGTGATTGACTAAATAAATGTACTGCTCAGGGGTGGGACCTTAGTACTTTGTGATTAAATTGAGGATTTACTGAATGACTGAGTTACCCTGTATTTTGATTTTGATTTTCTGTGAATGTTTTGTTTTAATTTGTCACTGAATAAATGGAGTTTGCTATGCTCTTAATCCAAACCTGGAAATTGCTTAAGATTGGCCTTATACCTTGTGACATAATGAAGCCATTCCAGTATTTTATCTAATTAGACTCTCTCAAAGATGCTCATTAAAATATTTTTTTTTTTTTAAGCAATCGGGGTTGAGTAACTTGCTCAAAGTTACACGGCCAGTTATTTCTGGGTGTGGTGCTGAGTGTCTGAGCCCGGGATTCGATCTCCAGGTCATCCCAGCACTGGAGCCGGTACTCTTACTCGCTGAGCCACCTGGCCACCCCTAAGCAATTGGGGTTAAGTAACTTGCTCAAGGTTACACAGCCAGGTGTTTCTGGGTGGGTGCTAAGTGTCTGAGCTCAGGATTCGATCTCCAGGTCTTCTCAACACTGGAGCCGGTGCTCTTACTTGCTGTGCTACCTGGCCACCCCCTAAAATAATATTTTTTCACAGAGGATTTTTAATCATTGTCCCATGTTAAAGCTTAAGCATTTGAACCTTGTTTAAGTGTTCATGCTTATTGATTCACTTACCTTTTAAAAATATTTCTCTTTGATTCTATGCCTGCACTTCTTACTTTCTTCATAACTCTAGCCTTTTCATCAAGAATGTTTACTAGTCAGGAATTTCATTAACACTCCATTTATCCCTTGTGATATTTTGCCAGTTTTCTTGAGGATGTTATTCTTTGTTGTATTCTCTATATCCTTTCCTTTATGGATAACTGTATTCTAAACTTTTCACTCCTTTAATATGGCAGCCACTAAATTGTGTATAATCTTTAATCTAACTACTTTGTCCTCAAAATCTTCTTCCTAATTGCTTTCAGTATTGTTTTTCTTTAAACAGAGAACTCTATTTTACTTGTAATATTTATAAGGGTTTTCCTTGTGTGGTTTCTTTCGGAGAATTACTGATGAGTTCTTTCATTGTCCACTTAATTCTTTCATTATAAGAGAGCTAGGTAAATTTCTCTTATGATTTCTTGAACCGTAATGTCTAATCCCCACACCCATTTTGGCCATGGGTTTCAAGAATGAAATGTTCCTTACATTTTCTCCTTGATATATTTTCCAGGTTAGTTGTCTATTCTCTGATATACCTTACATTTTTTTGAGACTTTTGACTTTTTTTTAATATCTTGTGTTTTCTCATGAAATCATTAACTTCTGTTTTGTGCATTCGAATTTTATGGAGTTTGTTACTTGAGCAAGATTTTGTAACTTTTGTGCTACTCTATTATTTTCCCTTCCATTTTTCTTCAACAATTCTCATTTCTTTCCCTCTTCTGCTGTTATATCATTTATTTGAAAAATACTTCTTATAAATTCCCCTATGCAACACAACAAATGTGAAAATGTGTTTAATATGAATGTATATATAAAGCCATATCATATTGCATTCCATCTTGGGGAGGGAATGGGGAAGAAGGTGGAGAAAATTCAAAACATATGGAAGTGAATGCTGAAAAATCAAAATAAGTAAATTATTAAATTAAATTAAAAAAGAACAACTTTGAGCAAATAAGTAATTTTGACTATTAAAAACACCCAAATTAACTACAAAAAATAAATGCTTCTAGGAAATCTAGTTGAATTTGGAATCAAAATGGTTTTCTTCAGTCCTTTACTTGTAAATAATTTGGAGTAATTTTCTTCTGCTGCTTTTATGTAATTAGGCTCCCTGCCACTACAATAGCCTTATATGCTGAGATTATTTTTTTTTATTTGCTTATTCTTCTCATCTGCTTCCTGACTTCAGAAATTATATTAGACCCAGGGTCAGTGAACTACTGAGAAAATATCTGAACTGATCTTGTTGCATCATTTTATTATTATTGAATATTGAGAGAGTTAATGGAGACTTGGCTCATATAGTACATGGGTTTGTGATTTGCAAGTTATCAGACTTCCCAAAGTTTTCTTGTCCAGGGCAAGGTTGATCTCTGCCCTGTTTATTTGAGTTTTGCAATGTCATGATTTGGGATTGAACAAGTTATTTGTAGGCTTGCTTCATATGAACTATGTTGAGCTTACCTACTATTTTACATTGGAAAACTTTGTGAGTTTAAAATATATTAAGTAATGGGAATTGGTGGAGTCACATCTTCATCCCAGCACATTTTGGAAGATCATTGTGTTATTCTAGTGGAAAATTGATTCAACTAAGGAAAAAACTGGAGGCAGGAAACCTAATCAAGTCTATAGACATAGGTCTGGATTGAAGAGATGAGAGCCTATGCCAGATTTATGGTTATATGAGGAGATAGAAAACTTTGATGAGACATGTTATGACTGTCAACAGGCTTGATTGTGTTATGACTGTCAACAGATTGATTATATGGGATGAGTGAGAGTGAGAAGTTGAGAATGAAATAGAAATTACAATCCTTGGTAGATGGGAGGATGATGGTGTTGTCAACAGTAATAGGACAGTTAGAAAGAGGAAAAAGCTTTTTTTTTTAGATAATAAATTCAGTTTCGAATATGTTGAGGTTAAGATGTCTATGAGACATCCTATTATGAATTTCCATGGGGCAGTCACTAATGTAAAAGTAGAGCTCAAGAGTGTGACTAAAGTTGTGTTTAAAGACCTAGGAATCATGCTTGCTATGGCAGCACATTTACTAAAATTGGAATGATACAGAGAAGATTAGTTCGGTCCCTGCAAAAGGATGACCCACATATTCATAAAATGTTCCATATTTTTAGAAAATTTGGACTCAAAAAGTTGTGGAACTGAATGTTGTAAGGTAAAAATAAATAAATTTAAAAAAAGATCTAGGAATCAAGAGTATTATTATGACAACTGAACCAATGTAAGTGACTGAATGCACAAAATGAGAATGTATCAAGTGATAAAAGAAGAACTCTATGGAAAGACTGAAAGAAAATTCCTGCTTTTAGTGGGCATGGCTTGAGTTTAGATCCAGCAAAAGAGATTGGGAAGTGGTCAGATAATTGGGAAAGAATCAGAATAGATAATATCATAAAAATCAAGTAAGGAGAGAATGTCCAGGAGAAGAGAGATTGAGAGAATGAGAGGCTAAAGTTGTTCAAGATAACACACTGTATAAAAAGGAATGGTGACATGGTAAAGGTGATTTGGCACTTTCATAGTTATCACTGGAAATTGGAAGATGGGTCTGGTTCCAGAATAAATATGGGAAATATTAACTAATTGAAAACTCAGTGTCATATGATAGGAATATGAAATATAGGAATTTAGGCTTAAGCTCTAGCAGAATAACAGAGTGACATGAAGATGTCTGGGGAACATTTGGCTATTAAATAATTAAGTACATTTCATAGCCATTATATGATAGTATAATGACCTTTATAACAATAAATATGAGGAATACAGAGAAATGTGAAAATATTATGTAAGAGTTAAAATTATGTATGGAATTAAAAACAAGCATAACCCACACTTAAAATAGACTCACAGAGTAAAATAAGGCTGATAGTGGGTTCAGGCCCATGTGGTGTTTGCATTCTGCATCACTGAGGTACAATTCTAAACCCCAATCCCAGGGCTGAAATGAGTAATACTTCTTGTAACTACATAGGAGCAGGGACCTTTCCTGACCTAACACCAGAGAGGAAACCAGGAGAACAGTGACTATACATCTGGGGAGACATATAAATTGATTTAAAGTGAGGTGAACAGAAATAGGAAATCATTATACATAGTAACAGCAATACTGCAAGAATGGCCGATGGTGAAAACTTAGTTACTTTGATCAAGGCCATGATGCAATATAATTTTGATAGATTCTTTATGAAAAAATGCTGTTTACCTTCAGAGAGAGAACTAATGAACTCAGCACAAATCAAAGAACAGTTTTTCATTTCCTTTTTATCATTCTGGCTGTATTTGTTTCTGCCATGGGCAATAGAGAAAAAAATTTAACTCCATTTCCCCAGTTATTTCCATGAGTTGTCCCTCCCATTTTTTTCAGAAATGATTTTAGTCAATATGGTTTAGTTGAATCCTGAAGCTTTGTTTCACTTTTTAAAACAGTTCATTTTTTCCTAATAAGGTATTGTTTAAAATCTTCTGTCTCCTGACTCCTCAATATTTTGCAAATTCAATTTCAATTCTTGTTCTTCCGTTAAGAAGTTTATTCATAATAACAATTTTATATGTCTCTGACAATCTTCCTTAATTTTACAATGGGAATTAAAACATGTGTTCTCCCTTTTTCTGTCATTTGTATGTTTAATCAAAAGCATATTATAAAACATTCAATAAAGCCATATAGATGAGATGTGAGTTAAATAAGACAGAAATAAGAAAATGGAGTAGAATTTCACATATAGTCCGAGTTTGTATTTAAATTATGACCAACATCAGTCATTTAAAATATATTCCTAAATATCTATATATTTGGCATTCTGGAGACAAAGGGTTTGGATTAACTTGACACATGTTGATTGACATGACACATCTTAGATACTGAAAAAATTAGATTGATTTTCTTATTTACCCAAGTCATCTCTGTGTGGCTTTATGTTCATTTTATTTGTGGAAAAAGCAAAGACAAAGAAAAGAAGTGAAATTGTATTTAAATAGCTAAAGATCTCACTGTTAAATTCATTTGAATGTGTTTAGGAGACTTTAGATTGGTACAATCCTGAGAATTGCCATCTTAGAAAAAAAAAACAATCAAGAAATCATCTCCTAGGAGGCATATGGGTTCCATATTTTTTATGTTACATATGCAGAATTCATCGTATATAATGTACTAGATTAGGGAATATAATCTGAGAGCTTGTTAAGCAGAAGTTCTTACATTAAAAAGAAGGAAATGATTTTATTATTGTCAATTAACTTGAAAAGAGTGTAAAAAACCCAGGGGATTTATAATTAATTCAAGTAATTTTCCCCCCATATTTCTATAGCTTAATCATATTTTTGCTTAATTCTTTTAAGATTGATATCTATATTTTATGTCATCATTTTATTGTAGGTATTCTCAATTATAAACCACAGTATCATAGATTTTCTGGTAAAACTGGATGAAACTTTAGTCCAACAAATTTTTTTTTTATATATTAAATGGAGCCTAATTATTGGTTCAGTGATTTCCCACCCCACATCCACCCCAAACCTTGGGCATATAGTAAATTTCAGAACTATGTTGTGAAATCATTGAATTCCAAATTTCCAATATATTAGATAATCCATTACTTCTACATAAAAAAATCAAAGCATGACTTTTTAAAAATTCTATTTGAAGTTTATGGATTATGTTTTTGTTATTGTTATTCAGTTGTTTAAGTCATATCTGACTCTTCCTAATCCAATTTGGTATTTTCTTTGCAAAGATGCTGGAGTGCCTTGCTATTTCTTTCTCCAGCTCATTTTAGAAATGAGGAAACTTAGGCAAACAGGGTTAAGTCACTTGCCCAGAATCACACAACTAGGAAGTGTCCAAGGCCAGATTTGAACTCAGGGAGATAAGTCTTCCTGACTCAAGCCCAGCACTCTATTGACTGTGCCAAATAGCTGCCCCTATGCATTTCATATAGTGAGACTTATTTTAATAATTTTCTATTTTTCTACCCTTTTAGTTTACATTTAGGGAAACATACTATGTTTTCTAGATTCAATGTGGTGGACCAAGGATTTGTGTGTGTGTGTGTGTGTGTGTGTGTGTGTGTGTGTGTGTGTGTGTGTGTGTGTGTGTGCTTTTTGGAGGGCAATTGGGGTTAACTGACTTGCCCAAGTCACATAGCTAGTTTTCGTGTTAAGTGTCGGTCCTCCTGACTCCAGGGCTGGTACTCTATTCACTGTACCACCTAGCCAGCCCCCACGGATTTGTTTTAAAATTTTTTTATGAGATTACATTGCTGACAAGTGAAGAAAAATAGATGACTGTTAGGCAGATAGAGGGGTGTGCAGCAGGTTGCTTTGAGGCAGCTTGATTGTCAGACATTAGTTGGCATTGCAATTTAAGAAAGACTTACTAGTAGTCATTCTAGTGGAAGGACTGGAATACCTGGAAGGCAGGACAGGAACTCCTAGCCACCCAAGTTGTTTCTGTAGTCTACACATCTGTGGAGACACCAAACAAGCAGGCAGAAGAACTTAAGGAAAGCAACCAATCACGAATGAACTTGTTAGGTGCTGACTCAAGACTAGAAAAAAACAAGTGTATACCTGTTTCACCACAAGTGGTCTGACATCATTTTATTGCTTATTTTATTTTTGCTCATTTCATAGGTATAAAGTGACATCTGAAAGTTGCTTTGATAGATATCACTTTGGTTTTCAAAGAAATTAAGCATTTCCTCATAATTTTTAAATTTAAATATCTTTTTTTTGAATAGGCTTGTTAAAAAATATTTCCAATATTTTTCTATTGTCTACTAAGAGTAGCTAATCATTATGAACTTTAATCAGCTAATTACACATGTTAGATGTCAGGTTTTAACTGTTTTATTTGCCAAAAATATTTACAGATTTTTAAAAAATAATTGCTATTTTTATAAATACAGAAGTTTCTATTTTGTTTTAATCTAGTTGTCAGATTCCAAATAGTTATTCATACTTGTTAAAATGAAAGAAGCTAATTTCCTCTATACAATTTTATTGAAATAAAGTGTTCTTTATACTTTCTTCCATTTTTGAAGGGATTATTATTGTTGAAATGTCTCATTTAATTGGAATTTGCAGGGATATATTGTACAGTACATAGATCCAAAACCCATTCCAGCCAAACTGATAATTGATTTCACAAGTACAGTTGTTACCTAATTAATCCATCAGTTAGCAAGTTTGTTATGCATCTACTATGTGCTAAGCACTGTGCTTTGCATTGAGGATACAGAAAATAATGCCCTTGGCCCTCTTGAATCTTAAAATTTATAAGGAAATACAAACATATGCTTGCTTATATTAAAATGTAAAAAAAAACAAATATTGAGGAATTGGGAAGGGGAGACAAATAATTTGGAAGATCATAAAAGGCACAATATACATTTTGTGTTTGAGCTTAGTTTTTTTTTTTAATGTGAATACTAAAAAAAATGTTGAAGAATAAACACATTGCAAATAGGAAGGGCAGATTATACAAAATCATGTAATTAGGAAATATAATATTCTGAGTATGAAATAGCCAGAAAGAGTGAAGGAAAGGAATGTGCAATAAGGCTGGAAGTCTGGGTTAGTACACAAGTTGTGAAGAACTTGAAGTTCCCATCAGAGGAATTTGCATTTCATTTGAGAGGCAATAGGGAAAGACTGAAGTTTATTGAGCATGGGAGTGACATATTTTTGCCTATGTTTTAGAAATATCACTTTATGGGGTGGCTAGGTGGCACAGTGAGTAGAGCACCAGCCCTGGAATCAGGAGGATCTAAGTTCAAATATGGCCTCAGACACTTAACATGAAAAAACAAAAACAAAACAAATAGCTGTGTGACCTTGGGCAGGTCACTTAACCCCAACTGCCCTCCAAAAAGAAAAAAAAAAGAAATATCACTTTAGGAACAGTACAGAAAGTAGTTTGGGTAAGTGATATACTGGAGGGAGGGAAAACTTTTAAGAGGCTATTTTGCAATGGTATCTATGTGAAATCATTGGGAAATATTTCTTTTAATTTTCTAAAAGTTTGTCAAACTTTTTTTATAGCTTAGTTGTTTGCCTGTTTTGTAATTTTATCACATAAATCAATATTTTGTGCTTATTTTCTCATCTTAGTTTTTCTCATCTTAGATAATTAATATTTTAATTTTCTATTCAAAGTCTGTGAATCACTTCATCAGCTTCTCTTCTCAGGGTGTTCCTTAGTATTATCAGTCAATTGTTTTCCCACTAAACTTCATTATGATTTTTTCCCTCAGTTCTGAAAATAATCCAATCACTGCAATATAAGGGTAAGATTAAAGTCCCCAAGGTAGGTCTCATCTAAAATCTCCTTTGGATGGGGTTTGTCCATACTAACAAATATTCTTTGAAATATGCTGGTTATTCTGGAACCAATTAAAATGCTGGAGTTATAAGTTAAGAACAGTAACAGAACCACATTTCCTTTCTTTGCCTGAGTCTTCTACAAAGTACCTTTTAGGACAATGATTCTAAAACTAACATACATTGGAAAAGTTATGACAGTCTTTTTTTGGATTCATTTTAGAACACAAATTCTCATAATTTTTTAGGTTATGAAATTTATCAGTAGCATACAATTCTCTTTCCCTCACATTTTAATGAAATGCAATTTTCCAAAGTTTATACAAAGTAAGAAAAGTTTCCAGTTTGCACAAATGTATCTCCAGATGCTAATTGCTTATTCATGAAAGACATAACATTTTAGCATCTGTCTGATTTCTTCATTTTACTTTTCATTTTCCAGAGGGAGGATTTTGATGATTAAACTTTTCCTCTCTTTTTTTTCTTCATCGGTAAAAGAAATGTTCATTTTTTATCATTAGTTTGGAAAGTAAACAATACCCTTGCACAAAATAAAAAGAACATATAAACCTGTGTTTGATGATGATGAATTGCACCAGCAAATATAGACTACGAGGATAAAATAATTTGATATACATAGGCAATTGGAAAAGTTTCCTATATTTTATGCCAGATAATGTCTTGGCTCTTCTTTTCCTTTAATTAAAATTGTCAGTAAAAATAATTAAAATTAAAAAACATTGTACCTGAGTTTTTGATAAGGGTTATTTAGAACAACAACAAAAAAACCCTGTCCTCCTTTAAATACACACACACGCACACACATGTGTGTGTGCACGCACACATGTGTGTGTTTGTTTCTAATATGTAGCATGGAGTAATGAGTGGGTAGACAGCTGGCCTTGGATTAAGGCAGACCTCAGTAAAAGTTCTACCTCTAAAATGTGTTGGTTGTTACACCTTGGGGAAAATATTCTTAGTTCTTAGTGCCCTATCCTACTAAAGAAGCCTTAATTAACAGATAAAGTGCTGAAATGAATTGACAGAGGAAATTTTCTTATCAGTCATTCTTTAGTGGACTCAGAAAAACTGGATTAAAATCTTATTTCTGCTGCTTACCACCTCTAAGTTTGGGCAAGTCTTCTAACCTCTCTGGATCTCTCTTCCTTTATCTGTAAACTGAGCAGGGTGTTAAATAAGACATAATTTAATTTTCCTTCCATATCTAAATCTATGACATGTTTATTTGCTTAGAGAAACAGACAGAAACAGAAGGAGAGACAGAAACAGACAGGGACAGACACCATCAGAGGTAGAGACAAAAAGACACAGAGTGAGACCAAGAGAAAATGAGAGATAGCAGTTCAGTCAGCAAGTCAAAAGTAGACATTAAGAATGGAGGTTTAAGGAAGAGGCAGGTCCGGAAGGCACGGCCCGCAGACACAGAGGCAGGCCAGGAAGACGCCTGATCAGTTCGGAGGGCAAGTCTTCCCACCAACCAAAAGGGCCACTACCAGGCCTATCACAAAAGGGCTGGGACTGGAAAGAGCAAGGTAAGAACCAAATGCAGGGGCCCCTGTCATGGACAGCAAATACTCCTGGGGCTACCACTTCATAGCCCAGAAATTAAAAAAAAAAAGCCCCTATCAGGACCTCCAAAGACCAGTATGACAGAATGAACCTCACCTGCTCCAACTTCCCCCCACCGGCTGACCCTGAAAACATAGTACCTATTGCCCCAGGGCAAAACCCTCTACAGTAAAGGATTGGGATCCCTAGAGGAAAGGTCCTGACTCAAAATGGGTAGAAAGAAGACTACAAAGACTCTGGAGTCCTACTGTCCTCAGACAGAAGAACCAAACTCAGAGGGAGACAATGTGGACTCCAGACCCACAGCTGAAACATCAACAGGGAGGGAGTCCCAAGCACAGAAAGCTCTCCTAGATGAGATTAAAAGGAAATTTGAAAACTGAATGAGAGAGATAGAAGACAAAATGAATAATTCTCTCAAAACCAAAATTGCAGAATTAGAAAAACATTATAATGAAGAAAGCATCTCTCTAAAAGGAAACATATATGATATGGAAAAGGAGCTCCAAAAATTAACCAAGGAAAATGATTTGCTAAAAACTAGCATCAACCAAATTGAAACAAATAACTCTATGAGGAATGAAGAATTAGTCAAACAAAACAACAAGAATGAAAAAATTAGAAAAAGAGGTAAAATACCTCATTGGAAAAATAACTGACATTGAAAACAGATCCAAGAGATATAATCTGAGAATCATAGGCCTACCAGAAAATAATGATGAAAAAATGAGTCTGGACAACATTCTCCAAGAGCTTGTTAAGGAAAACTGCCCTGAGATACTAGAACCTGAGGGTAAAATAGAAATTGAGAGAATCGACCAGATACCTGTTGAAAGAGATCCCAAACTGAGAAGTCCTTGAAATGTTGTGGCCAAATTCCAGAACTACCAGATAAAAGAGAAAATATTTCAAGTGGCCAAAAAGAAACAATTCAAATAGTGAGAGTCCACAGTGAGGATCACACAGGATTTGGCAGCCTCTACACTGAAAGATCAGAGGCAATGGAATACAATTTTCTGGAAGGCAAAAGAGCTCAGGTTTCAACCAAGGATCACATACCCAGTGAGTCTGAGCATATTCTTCCAGGCAAAGAGATGGTCATTCAACTATATAACAGAGTTCCAGACCTTACTGATGAAAAAGCCAGAACTCAATGGAAATTCAACCTCCAATTACAAGATGCAACAGTGAGGTAGAAAGGTAAACAAGGAAAACACACACACATGGCTATTTGATAAGAGCAAACTGGTTATAGAAAAGTAGAGGGTATGAGTATAAAATACATAAAATGATGATTTAAAAAATCAATAAGAGAGCAACAAATCAATCAAAAGGGCTACAAAGGGACTGCAATGGAAGAAGAGGAATGAATGAAGTGGAAAAGGGTAAATTATGCCACACAAAGAGGCATAAAAACAGTATAGCAGAGGAAAAGAAGGGAGGAAGATGAGAATCATATGAGCTTTTCCCTCATTGGTTCTATTGCAAGGAGGGAATAACAACCAGTTAAGCATAGGACTCTATGGAGAAGAAACACAAAAAGTATCATTTTAAAGGGAAAGAGGGGAGGGAGAGGAGCTTCACATGAGATTTGTTCCAGTAACTCTTGGTGCGAAGAAGAAATAACATACTTCATTAAGTATAAAAATATCCTACAGGCAGTAGGAGGGGGAAAGGGCTACAAAATGGGGTGGGGGGCTGGTTAGTAGGGAGGGAAGAAGTAAGGAAAAAGGGGAGGAAGAAGGAAGGGGGCTTATAAGGGAATACTGAGGGAGAAGGTGGTCAAAATGAAAACTATTAAGGGGGCAGGGAGAAGGAGGAAAAATATGAGTGTTAACAGGGGAGGGAATAGGATGTAGGGAAAGAAACAGATAACAATCATAGCTGTAAATGTGAATGGAATGAACTCTCCCATAAAACAGAGATGGATAGCAGAATGGATTAGAAATCATAATGCTAAAATACACTGTTTACAAAAAAACACATCTGAAACAGTGGGATACACACAGTGTAAAGGTAAAAGGCTGGAGTAAAATATATCATGCCTCAGCTAAAGTAAAAAAATGGAGGGTAGTAATCCTTACCTCAGATAAAGCAAAAGCAAAATTTGACCTAATTAAAAGAGATAAGGAAGGAAACTATATGCGGTTAAAGGGCACCATAGAGAATGAAGCAATATCATTACTTAACATATATGCACCAAGTGGTATAGCATCCAGATTCCTAGAGGAAAAGGTAAAGGAATAAGAGGAAAAAATAGACAGCAAAACTATACCAGTGGGAGACCTTAATCTCCCCCTTTCTGAACTTGATAAATCCAACCTCAAAATAAACAAGAAAGAAGTTAAGGAGGTGAACAGGATTGTAGAGAGTATAGGTGTGATAGATCTCTGGAGAAAACTGAATGGGGATAAAAAGGAATATACTTTCTTCTCAGTGGTTCATGGCAAATACTCAAAAATTGACCACCTTCTAGGGCATAAAAACCTGACAATTCTATGCAGTAAGGTAGAAATATTAAATGCATCCTTCTCAGATCATGATGCAATAAAAATTATATGCAATAAAGGGTCATGGAAAGACAGACTAAAAACTAATTGGGAATTAAACAATTTAATCCCAAAGAATGAGTGGGTCAAACAAGAAATTGTAGAAACAATCAGTAATTTCATTCAAGAGAATAATAATAATGAGATAACATACCAAAAATTTGTGGGATGCATTAAAGGCAGTTCTTAGGGGAAGTTTTATATCCCTGAGTGCATACATGATTAAATCAGAGAAAAGGGAGATCAAAGAATTGGGCATGCAATTGAAAAACCTAGAAAAAGAACAAATTCAAAATCCCAAAGTAAATACTAAATTAGAAATATTGTAAACCAAAGGAGAGATTAATAAAATTCAAATTAAAAAAAAAACTATTGAATTAATAAATAAAACTAAGAGCTGGTTTTATGAAAAAACCAACAAAATTGATAGACCCTTAGTCAATATCATAAAAAGAAGGAAGAAAACCAAATTATGAGTATCAAAAATGAAAAAGGTAAATCTACCTCCAATGAAGAGGAAATCAAAACAATAATTAGGAATTATTTTTCCCAATTGTATGTACATAAGTTGGACAATCTTAGGGAAATTGATGAACATTTACAAAAATACAAGTTGCCCAGATTAACTGAAAAGGAAGTAAATTACTTAAATAATCCCATCTCAGAAAAAGAAATTGAACAAGCCATCAGTGAAATCCTTGGAAAAAATCTCCAGGGCCACATCGATTTACAAGAGAATTCTATCAAAGATTTAAAGAACAATTTATTCCAATACTCTACAAACTATTTGGGAAAATCTTTTTATGACACAAATATGGTACTGATACCTAAAAATGGAAGAGATAAAACAGAGAAAGAAAAGTATAGACCAAGCTCCTTCATGAATATAGATGCAAAAATTGTAAATAAAATACTAGCAAAAAAACTAAAGCAACTTATCTCAAGTATAATACACTTTGATCAAGTAGGATTTATTCCAGGAATGCAAGGATGGTTTAATATTAGGAAAACCATCAGTACAATTGACCATATCAACAATAAAACTAGCAGAAACCACATGATCATCTCAATAGATGATGAAAAGGATTTTGATTCCTATTAAAAATATTAGAAAGTATAGGAATAAATGGAGCCTTCCTTAAAATAATAGGTAGCATATATTTAAATCCATCAGCAAGTATTATATGTAATGGGGAGAAGCTAGAAGCATTTTCCATAGGAGTAGGGGTGAAACAAGGCTGTCCTCTCTTATTCAATCTGGTACTAGAAATGTTAGCAGTAGCAATTAGAGAAGAAAAAGAAATCAAAGGAATAAAATTAGGCAAAGAAGAGACCAAGCTATCACTCTTTTCAGATGATATGATGATATACTTAGAGAATTCTAGAGGATCAAGTAAAACACTACTTGAGACAATAAATAAATTTGGCAAAGTTGCAAGATATAAAATAAACACACATAAATCCTTGGCATTAGTATATATTTCCAATGAAATTCAACAGCAAGAGATAGAAAGAGAAATCCCATTTAAAGTTACTATAGACATTATAAAATACTTGGGAATCTACCTGCCAAAACAAACCCAGGACCTATATGACCACAACTAGGAAACACTTTTCATACAAATAAAGTCAGATCTAACTAATTGGAAAAATTGCTCATGGCTGGGTCGACCTAATGTAATAAAAATGACAATTTGACCTAAATTAAATTATATATTTAGTGCCATACCAATTAATTTACCAAAAAACTACTTTATAGAGCTAGAAAAAATAGTAACAAAATTCATTTGGAAGAATTAATGGTCCAGAATATCAAGGGAATTAATGAAAAGAAATGCTAGGGAAGGTGGACTAGCTATACCAGATTTCAATCTGTATTATGAAGCAGCATTCATCAAAACTACTTGGTACTGGCTAAGGAATAGAGGAGTGGATCAATGGAATAGATTAGGCACACAAGATTCAGAAGTCAATGACTATATTAATGTACTGTTTAATAAACCCCAAGACCCTAGTTTTTGGGATAAGAACTCACTATTTGACAAAAACTGCTGAGAAAACTGGAATATAGTATGGAAGAAACTGGGCATAGACCATTATCTAACACCATATACCAAAATCAAGTCTAAATGGGTCCATGATCTAGGTATAAAAGTTGATACAGTAAGCAGTCTCGGGAAACAAGGAATAGTTTCCCTGTCAGATTTGTGGAGAGGGAAAGACTTTATGACTAAACAAGAATTAGCGAACATTATAAAATGTAAAATTGATAATTTTGATTATATGAAATTGAAAAACTACAAACAAAGCCAGTGTAACCAAGATTAAGAGGGAAGTGGGAAATTGGGAAAGAATCTTTACAACCTATGTCTCTGACAAAGGACTCATCTCTAAAATATACAGAAAACTGAGTCAAATTTATAAGAATACAAGTCATTCCCCAATTGATAAATGGTCAAAGGATATGAACAGGCAGTTTTCAGAGAAAGAAATTAAAGCTATCTATAAGCACATGAAGAAATGCTCTAATTCACTATTGATTAGAGAAATGCAAATCAAAACAACTCTGAGGTACCACATCTCACCAGTCAGATTGGCTAAGATGACAAAATAGGAAAATGACAAATGCTGGAGAGGATGTGGGCAAACTGGAACACTAATGCATTGTTGGTAGAGTTGTGAACTGATCCAGCCTTTCTGGAGAACAATCTGGAACTATGCCCAAAGGGCTATAAATACTTTCATACCCTTTGACCCAGCAATACCACTCCTAGGGTTACATCCCAAAGAGATCATAGAAGTGGGACAAAGACCCATATGTACAAATATGTTTATAGCAGCTCTTTTTGTGGTGGCAAAGAACTGGACATTAAGGGGGCACCCATAAATTGGAGAATGGCTGAACAAGTTGTGGTATATGCATTTCATGGAATATTATTTTGCTATAAGAAACAAGGAGCAGATGGACTTCATATTTACCTGGAGAGGCTTATACAAACTGATGCTGAGTGAGAAGAATAGAACCAGGAGAAATTTGTACACAATTACAGACACACCGTATGTGTGATGACCAACTTTGATAGACTGAACTCTTCCAGCAATGCGGTGATATAAGTCAATCCCAAAAAGACTCATGTTGGAAAGAAATGTGTGCATCCAGAGAAAGAACTAGAAAGAACTGTGTTTATATCCAGATGGAAGCAAAATACCTGATCTTTTCCCCTTTATTGTTTGGTTTTATGTCCTCTTTACAATTTTTCATTCCATCTGATACAACCCATCTTTATAACCTTACTAATGTATAATGTGAAAGTATTTACAGATCCTATACTTGTCTATATGGTGCCATGGGGGGGGATGGGAGGGAGGGAGACAAAATGTGAAACTCAAGGAATTGAATCCTGTAAACTAAAAGTGAACAAAAAAATTAATTTTTAAAAAATTAATTAAAAAAACACTTCAAAAAATGGAGGTTTACATGTGTGTGCATGCACATGTGCATGTGTTCTCTCTACTTCTAGTCTAGTTCAGTCATGTAAAAGAGTGACCAGTAAAAATTGCATGTCTACTAGTTACTGTTTGTCTGTAAGGCTTAAGCTAGAATACAAAGAAATTGTGAAGAACACTGTAAAAATTGGAAGAAATTATGAAAAAACAAATTGAATTGTAGGTGCTAGCAAGACTGCATACCTTGATATATGCACAAAAATTTTAAAATCATCTAGTCTAGTCATTTCACTGGGTGATGAGGAAAACTGAATCTCAATTCAGATTTGCCCAAATTCACATAGATTGTCTTTCTTCATGTGAATATAGTTTTCATTTCTTAACCTGAAACCTACCTATTCATATTCTTCAACTATTCATCAATTGGGAGATGGCTTGTATTCCTATAAACTTGACTCATTTCTCTGTATATTTTAGAAATGAAGCCTTTAGCAGGAATACTTTTTTTTGGTAAAAATTATTTCCCATCTTTCTGCTTTCATTGTAATCTTGGTTGCATTGGTTTTATTTGTACAAAAGCTTTTTAATTTAATGCAATAAAAAGTAGCCATTGTGTATTTCATAATGTTCTCTATCTCTTTTTTGGTCATAATGGTTTTCCTCTTCTCCACAAATCTAACAGGTAAACTCTTCCTTGCTGTATGGATTGCCTGAAGTTATTACCCTTTATGTACCCATTTTGACTTTTATTTCTTTTTATACAGTGTAAAATGTTGGTCTCTGTCTAGTTTCTGCCATGCTATTTTCCAGTTTTCCCATCAGTTTTTGTCAAATACCAAGTTTTTATCCCAGAAACTGGAGTACTTGGGCTTATCAAAAGTGGCTTATGATAGCCATTTATTACTGTATCTTTTGTAGCTTGTCTATTCCACTGCCCCCCTAATTTATATCTTAGCCAGTACCAAATAGCTTTGTTGATTACTGCTGCATAATACAATCTTAGACCTGATACAGCTGGACCACCGTTCTTCAGTTTTTTCATTAATTCCTTTGGCATTCTTGCATTTTTTTTCCTCCCAGATGAACTTTATTATTTTTCTAACTCTATGAAATCATTTTTGATAGTTTGATTGGTATGACAGTGAATGAGGAAATTAATTTAGGTACAATTGTCATTTTTATAATATTGGTGCAATCTAACCAAGGTAATTGATATTTTTAAAAGTTTTTTTTCAGTTACATATGACTTTATTTCTAAGAAAAAATATGTTGTGATTGTGTTCTTATAGTTCCTGGACTTTGCTTGGTAGGTAAGCTCCCAAATATTGTACGTAGTCTAAAATTATTTCAAATGTAATTTCCTTTTATATCTCTTGTTGCTGGACATTGTTGGTAATACATAGAAATACTGATGATTTCTGTGTTTTTCAAATATCCTATGACTTTACTAAAGTTCTTAATTACATCAAGAAAAAAAATTATTTCATTCCCTAGGATTTTCTAAGTATACCATTATATCATCTACAAAAAGAGATTGTTTTTTCCTAATTATATATTCTAATTCATTTATTTTCTTTATATTTGCTTACCGAAAAAGCTAACATTTCTAATACAATATTGAATACTAGTGGTGGTAATGAGCATCCTTTTTTCACTCCTGATCTTATTGGGAAAACTTCTAACTTATATCCCTATTGCAGATAATGCTTGTTGATGGTTTTAGATACTACTTATCATTTTAAGGACAGATCCATTCATTCCTTTTCTCTCTAATGTTTTCATAGGAATGGGTGCTATATTTTGGCAAAAGCTTTTTCTGCATCTGTTGCAATAATCATATGATTTCTATTGGTTTTATTATTTATATGGTTAATTAGTTGTACTAATAAAATACTTTTCCCAATATTTAAATAGCCCTGAATTCCTTGTATAAACCCCACCTGGTCATAGTGTATTATCCCAGTGATAAAATGCTATAATCTCTTTGCTAATATTTTATTTAAATTTTTTGCATCAATATTCATTAAGGAATTTGTACTATAATTTTTTTTTCTCTCTCTGTCTCTGTTTCTTTCTGTCCTTGTCTGTCTGTCTGTCTGTCTGTCTCTCTTTTTCTCTCTTTTTGGTTCTTCCTGGTTTAGCTATCAGCTTCATAGTTGCATCATAAAGGGAATTTGGTAGAACTCCTTCTTCACCTGAAGAAGATGAACAATTTTTACTATAAATTTCTTTGTATGAAGGCTTCAATGACATATCTTTAAGCTTGAAATTTATTTGGATATGGGAGCTAATAGTGTCAATAGAAAATAAAGTGATTAAAAATATCATACCCTGTTACCAAGAGATTTCCATTACTAGGCATATATCTAAAGGAGATCATTATTTTTTTAATCTAAATGCAATAAAATATGTATAACAGAACTTTTATTTGTAACAAAGAACTGCAAATAAATTAGATTCCCATAGATTGGTGAATGACTATATGAATTTGTTAGAAATGCTAATTGAAATATTACTGTGCAAGAAGAATTGATCAATATGACAAATTCAGAGAAGCAAAAAAAACCTCATTTCATTAATTGATTTTAGAAGAGGTAAGCATAACAAGGGGAAGCTAGGTGGCATAGTAGATAGAGTGCTGGGCCTGCAGTTAGAGGGACCTGAGTTCAAATCCAGCCTCAGACACTTACTAGCTGTGTGACCCTGGGCAAGTCACTAAACCTCTGTTTGCCTCAGTTACCCTGGTTGTAAAATGGGGACCCTGGAGAAGGAAATGGAAAATAAATCTAGTATCTTTCCCATGAAAATCCCCTAAAATTAGTTCAACAAGAATAAGGCACAACTAAATGACTTGAGCATAACAACAACAAAGCATAACTAAGGAAACTCTCTCTCTCTCTCTCTCTCTCTCTCTCTCTCTCTCTCTATGTCTCTCTCTCGCTCTCTCTCTCTCTCTCTTAGTCCCTCTCCTTCTCCTCCTCCTTTTCCTCCCCCTTCATCTCTTCATATGTGTGCATATATAATATACATATAAGCATAATGTGTAGATATAGAAACATATTGATAGAAATATAGATCTAGACATTAATATTTCTATTTGCTCCAGATACAAGTGAAAAAGCCAACCATTCACTTTCAGCAAGAAGCTTATATATTTAGGGAAGTTGCCAGATAAAGTGTATTGTTTTGTCTGGAAGGTCCAGGATAAACTTCTTTCCAGATACTATGATAGTATGGATTTGATTGAAATTCTCCAACAAAGATACAGGGGTGGAAGAGTGGGAGTATCACTGGAGGAGATTATTCAGGTCTGAAACAGAGTGAAGATTAAAATGCAAAGTATTTTAGAGTTTGGAGCTGTGTCCTCCAGAAATAGTCTGTGGTGATTTTATTTGAAGGGTTATCTGCAAGTTTCCTATCCTAGAGCAGCAAGTGACTTTGGTGAAGATAAAATTGCCTAGTCACAAGGGCTGAATTCATTCATTCACTTAAACACAGTTTGATATATTCCATACCCAGGGCTTTTACTATCATATCATTATGCTTTCTGCTTTATTTTGGGATATTCAACATGGGTATGACCAAAATGTGAAATGGAATATTAAAGAAAAATACTGTTTTTAAAAATTTTGCCTATTGTGAAGTGTGTGTGTGTATTTGTAAAGTGGGGTTTTTATTATTTTGGAAATTTCTTAGAGTAATTTTATATTTGGAATGGCAATAGAGAATAGTGTTTGGAAGAGAACTAACCAACCTAAGAAAAATGATTCTTAATTTATTATAGGGTAAGAAGAGATGAATAAGTCTCATTGCTTCATTGTTAGAGTTCTTATAAATTGTTCCCATTGTTTCCTTATTTATTGAATTAGACTATTTTTTTTTCAAAAAATCATTAAAAGGGACTATTTCCTGCCATGTCTAAAAAAGAACACTTTTTGCCCCAAACTAAAAGAAATTAGGTGACATATTGTGAGTAGCAGGCACCAAATATAGAAGAAATTGAGTATCAGTAATTCCATCAATCCATTGATCTATCATTTAGCACATATTAAATATCAACCACATTCTACACATGATACAAAGACAAAAATGAAATAGTACTTGCCCTTAAGAATTTTTAATTATATAGAAGAGGAGCACCAAAGCATACGGTATAGAGAGCCTTCAAATATATATTCTATTTTACTCTTAATTATTGCTATCCCTATTGTTATATCAAAATAATAAAAATATACACAAAAGTTTTTGTTTTTGTTTTAAAGAGTGAGACATTCGTAGTTGGATTTATCAGTATAGCGCACATATAGGAGGTAAAATTAGAGCTAAATTTTGAAGGAAACAAGAGTTGAAGAGGTAGGAATTAAAAGGGAAGATATTGTAGAGATAGGACACAGTCTGTACAAAGGCATGGAGATAGGAAGTGCTGTCTTTTGTAAGGAATCACAAGAACGCCATTTTAGCTGGATAACAGGATGTGTGAAGGGAAGTAATGCAAAATGTCTGGAAAGCTCAGCAGCAGGATGTGAAGGATTGAAGTGCCAATCAGTAAGTACATTGTGACTCTAACGTATTCTCTTTTTGTTTGCTTTTTATGGGAACTTTGAGACCTTAAGGTTCTAGTTCTGGCTCTTGAGACATGGGATTGTGGACAAGTCACTTAATTTCTCTAGCTTTCAATTTTTTCAGATATAAAATGGGCTCTGAAACTGTTTGTGAGACTGCAGATGAAGTGAAGATTTTGCCATTTACTTTCCTGCCCTGATCAAAGCAATCAATTGTGCAACTAGTGCTGTTTTGGAAAGAGTAGAAAAGCTTCTGTATATAAATCACTTACTTAAAAAAAATAAAACATAGAATAATATCTACCAAAAACATTAAGTAGTTCCAAATGTCCAAAAATTTCTTTTCTTATAGTTAAGTGTGATAAGTAGGGATAGAATAATAAGTCCTTTGTTTCTTTCTTATAGGGGAAGGGTTTAGGAATCACAAAATTTTTGTCAAGGTCTTCAAAATCTTTCCCCTCCATTTCTGCTTCCCTCTTATTTGTAGTTTATCCCTTCTACACCATAGGGTTTAGGGGTGTGGTATCCCCATGATCTGGAAAATCTTCATAAAAGATATAGAGGTAGACCTTTCATCTTCTTTTTCCTTAAGGAAATTGTATAAAGACTTGGACTTTTCTTATGTGGTGCCAATCTACCAGAATTCTTTTTTTTATAACAAAGCTGCATTTCTGAGTTTTTAAACTTTTTTTCTGTATTGACTGTTGTCCTTTCTGTGTGATCTGTAGCTTCCAGAAAACTGCCAAAAATTCCTGTTCATTTTCTTATCCTGACCTGCCATATATCAAACCATTATGGGGAAAATTAGGATGTGTAAGGGATAACTATATATATAAATTTTCTTATATTTGTGAAAATGTACCCACATTATATCTGAATAATTCCTTGAAATATAGTAATGGGAATTAATTATTTGTAATTATATGTGGCATGAAAAAGTAAGGTTATATATATATGACTTTGCTTGTATACCTTATTTTGATTTATTTACTGAAGTGAAAAAGGCAATTTCTGTGTATACTTTTTTTTAAACTGTCCATATGCATACTTCTGCAGAATAGAACATAATAGTCAGAAGTAAATCTCAGAGACAGCTGTTTGATTCTTCCTTTAGTTGGTAATTAGCCAGAGTCAAAGGGAATATTTTTCTCCTCCATGCTGGAGGAACATGCATTCTTTAGAATGAAAGGAATAGTAAACTCAATGTATTGTATAATATCACATTGCTCTGACAACAAGTAAAGCTTCTAAGACATGACATTTGTAAAATTAGCTTTTATATATCCGTCATGTCTCATTGTCCTTAGTATTTTGATAAATTTCAAGTTACTAGAAATTTCAAAGGCTTAAAAATAGCCAAATGAAATCATAATCTACCCTACTGTTTTAACTCTTTTATTCAGTAGAATCTTTATAATGTCATTCTAAAATATGGCACAAATCTTTATCTAGTGATTAATGTCACAAATGAAAAGCTGTAAGCTATGGGAATCTTTAAACCCACCCATTTAAAGAATAGCTTGCTTATTACTTTGGATAAATATTAAATGATGTATTTAATTATCAAAGTGGTCCTATGGAGAGGAGGAAAGTCATAACTTAAGTAATATGTCAATCCAAAAAGAAAGCAATATGTCACTGAAGGATAATATCACTTGGGGGAAAATTATATCACTCTTCTTATTTTAGTTTAAAACCATGTTACAAAACAGATAGAATATTAAGAGCATACTAGTCTAGACTAGGGAAGAAGGTTTTAGGATAGAATTTGCCATTACGAGAGGTCTGATGAATTCATCATGTTTCAAAATTCCATGATCAATAAGACTACTTGATTTCTATTACTATATTAGTGTTATGACTTGTTTACCTAAACTGAGTTTCATCCTGAGGATCCATATAGCTGCTACCATGAATTTTTACACAATATTTCTAGCTAAATAGACAATCTATCTGTTTTAAAATCTGTTTACAAACTCAAAGAAGAGGGATCTAATTCTGCCCAAAGTCATTTCAGCTGGCAAGGATACATTACTGTCTTTATTTTGAATGAGCGTACTATTGAAATTAAGGCTTTTCTCCCTACTGCATGACCACACTGCTAATTAAATGTCTAATATAATATGATTTATATATGCCACAAGAAGTTGCTAGGAGATATTCAGGAAGACTATAAACATTAACAATTTTATGATCACATCTGTTCTCAGTGTTGTTCCTCAGGAAATCCTTATTCAGTAATAAGGCCATTTGCTAAGTTATTTTCCAATGCAAAATAATTATATTTGTAAACATGTATATATATATATATATATATATATATATACAGATCAGCCTCCTCACCCCCAAAAATATTACCCAAAATAATTCCAGAATTTGTTTTAGTTCAGGAAATGTAAAGTGTCAACAATTTATAATTGTAACCATCAAACTAAATACATACTTAAATTACATTAAAAAAAACTTATAATGTTTAGGAATAAGAAAATCATGGGTTTTCTTTCCTCTGCATTGTTCTAATTAGGTATGGAGTATTATCATAGTTTTGATTGTGATATTGTAAGAGGGGAATTGACAATATGGAGAGTATCCAGAGAAAGGTAACTGGGATGATGAAGGTCCTTGAAATCATATTTTGTGAAGATCATTAGAAGGAACTAAGAGTATTTAGATGAACAAGAAGAGTTGAGAGCTTTAGTACATTTTGTAATTCTTTTGGAAGTGAAACTAGAATTGTTCTGATGCTCCCCAAAAGACAGATCCATGAAAGATAGAGGAGTTTGTAATGAAACAAGTTTATGCTCACCACAAAGGAAATTTCTTCTTTATTGGAGCTATTCTGGAGCAGAGTGAACTACCTCTGGGAAGTTGCTTGTCCCTACTTGAAGGTCTTCAAGAAAGTGTTGGTTGATGATTTGTGAGGAATGGTGTAGAGTGAATCTGTGTTCTGGCATATAATTTATTAGATAGCCTTCAAGAATCTTCCACTTCTGAGATATCAGTCACAGTAAGGTGTTGAAATTATAGAACACCATTACTCATTATATAACGCCAGGATTCTTTGAGAAGATACATTGAAATATTTCAATTTTGACTGCTAGGAGCATACATTTGCCCCTGCTTCTTTACTGGAGTAGGTTCTTCTGCTGGTGTAATGATGTCTGTTTAGATAGCATTTTATAGTTAATAAATAACTTTCTTCTTAAGACAACTGGTGAGGATTGGTTCATTGGTAGGCCCTATCTAGCAGAAGTGATTCCATAACTGATCTCGGATTGGTCACTGATTAGCCTGCCTTCATATCAAGGAAATTTTATGTAACCAATAACTGAGTGATCAGCTACATTTAGACTTAGAAATGTAAGATATACAAATTATTAGCTTTGCAAATTTCATCTAATCCAGGTTAGTAAGGTCTAGGCACAAATTATTTGTGTCTTATAGTTGATAAGAATTGGGCATAATACAGACTACTCTAAAGTCCAGAGTAACATACAATTTGATATAAGATTAGAGATGGGAATTCTGTGTACTAAAAGGGGTGTAATATTAACTTTAAAATAATTTTTAAAATTTTAAAGAGTATTTTCACATGTTAGTATATTATTTAAGTAAAAAACATTTGAGCAGGTCATATAATTAATAAATAAAAATAGAACTGTTTTTTGTTGTGTGTGTGTGTGTGTGTGTGTTTTTTTTTTTTTGCTTTTAGGAGGGCAGTTGGGGTTAAGTAGCTTGCCCAAGGTTACATGGCTAGTTTTTCTGTGTGGGTGTTAAGTGTCTTAGGCTGGAACGAACTCGGGTCCTGCTGACTCCAGGCCGATGCTTTACTCACTAAGCCACCCAGCCGCCCCACATATTCTATTACTACCTATATGTCAAGACTTATTTCTCACTAGTCTCTACTCTTCTTTCTATCTCTACCAACTCCCAGAAAACTCCATATTTTGGAAGCTCACACTATTCTTGGAGTTCACACCTCAGAAGTGCCTTCTGCCCCTGTGGC
This sequence comes from Petaurus breviceps papuanus, assembly GCF_028583685.1. NCBI lineage: Eukaryota > Metazoa > Chordata > Mammalia > Diprotodontia > Petauridae > Petaurus > Petaurus breviceps. The sequence goes on along the minus strand of NW_027186349.1, from coordinate 3,367,151 downwards.
TTTTCCTTGTGATTGGATGGCTCCACTTAGAAACTGCAGATGATTCACATCTTTCCCACTTAGTCATACTCTGGACTCATGTAAAGAAGCCAAACCCCCTGACCAGGTACCTTTATCTCCTCTCACCTGGCCTTCCAGCTTCCTTTTGTATGTTGCCTTCTCGATTCAAATGCAAGCTATGAAGGAACTAACTTACTTTTTGTTTTTATTTCTATCCCCATCATTTAGTATACTGCCTGGCACATAGTAAGCACTCAATATATGTTTGTGAACTGACTGACTGGCTATAGGAACACCCACAGAATATTGGATTCCCAAAAACCTCTAGTTGAGGATTTATGGAAAGACATGAACAAGAATAATAATCTGTAAAGGCTCAAATGTATGAGGATTATAACAAAAGTATCAACATTAATGAAATCATAGATTCACTGATGAATGCAAATATTACTGAAGTCTTATCTTGATGTCCCATTGAATTGCACTGAAGACACTGAATTTTCAAAAAGCTTGGTCAGATCAAAATATGCTGGCTTTGAATCCCAGGGTAAGGATAGATGCATTTTGTCATTCAAGTGCTCATCTAGCTAATATATATATATATATATATATATATATATATGTATATATATATATACATATATATATATAACCTTCTTTCCGAAAGGATAGCTTTCTAGATAGAGAAAACAACTACAGTTGCTGCTTAAAATTTTTGTTTCATTCATAATAGAATATTAGTTTTGATTGATGGAGATAGAAAATGGGTATTTTTTTTATCACAGTAACTCATAAGGTTAATATTCTAAGTTATACAATCTCAATAATATGGTAAAATCATGGTTCTCTTCATAGATTTGGTCATACTTAACCTTACTCTTTTGATAATATGCCCCAAAACATTTATATTAAACAAAATTGTCCTTTATATTGGGTTTTGTTTTTGACTATGAAATCACTGAGACCAAGAACGTGATGTGATACTCATAACCAGGTAGAAAAATCTATTCAATACAAGGAAGCATTATTCTTTTTTTAAGGAAACATTACTCTACTTCCTTCATTAAACAACTACTGAAATATCTATCATTCTTTTTTCTTAAGAAATTTAGAAAACAGAAAGGTTTAAAAAACCCAAAAAATTCAAAGAGAAGCTGCTAATTATAATAAAGAACACATTTGACATACTTACTAGCTTTTTCCTTGCAATGAACTTAAGTAAAACTAGAATATTTGCATGTGAATCATTCCGAATTAAAATAATATTATATTATGTGTACAACATGATTTTTTTAAACAGTAACAACAATGGGTGTTTTTTCAGATTAGAAGGTTAATTTCAATATGATTTTCACATTCCCCTTGGGTTAATACAACTACTTATATAAGTGCTATAAAATAAACCAAAACATTAGAAAATGATGATGCAGAATTTCATGTGCTCAATCAATATTAATGCAATAGGAAACCAAGAAAATGTTCCAAGAATGTACAAAGCCCCATTTTTCAATTAGTAAAAGGATAAACAATATGAACAGGCAGTTTTCAAGGAAATAACTGCAAGTTATATTTAGTTATATAAAAGTGTTCTAAATCATTAATAGTTAGAGAAATTCAATTGAGAGCAATTATAAGGATTCATATCGTATTGCAATGTTAATAAAAGAAGAAGAAAGGAAAGAATGAGCAAGATAGACAGATAGGTATATAGATTATACATATATAAATGCAATATTTTGTAATACCAAAAGTTACAAATTTCCTCTCAATAAGTTTTATTTAAATATATTTCATTTGTAATTTCTTTTCCATATGTTAATTTAAATGATGGAAAAATTGTGCATTTTTATTTTATATTTTATCAGGAAAATGAGAGGAAATACAGTAGTTAGATGACTAGTTTTGCAGTCAAAAAGATGTGATTTCCAAAATTAACTCTCATATGTACTCATTGTGTTAAACTTAGCAAGTCAATGAACATTTCAGCATCCATAGGCAACTCTGTAAAACCACAAATTAAAGGGAACGTGCCAATCTTTACTGAGAAAAGTTCTTAATCAGTAGCTCCCTGGGGCAGCCAGGTAGCACAGAGAGTAGGAACACCGGCTCCAGTGTTAGGATGACCTGAAGATCGAATCCCGGGCTCAGACACTCAGCACCACACCCAGAAATAACTGGCCATGTAACCTTGAGCAAGTTACTTAACTTTAAAAAAATAAAAATCAATAGCTCCCTTTACTGAGGGAGTCTATTTAAACATATAAACAAAAATAAAGGTTTGGATTCAAATGTCAACTCTGACATTCATTATCTATCTCTTAACTAGTCATGTCAGATTTCTCATCTGTAAAAAAGAGACAAGACTAACAGATGTACCGAGTTCAATGTACTATTGTGGGGGGAGGGAGAAATAAATGAAATTATTTTAATATCTGGGAACCAAACCTTGTATGACAATAGGTTCTGAGATTTGATGACATGAGAGATCTGAGTTATACTTGCCCTGGGAATTGCCCATGATATTAAACTGATATCAGTATAGGCTTGGTGCTACCAAACCATTCATTTTCCCTTCTTTGTTCCATATGAGACAGAATTGAATACCCTCAAAATGAAAATAGCTGAGAAAAGCTAAGGGAATAGTTGTAGGTGAAGTCTGGCCAAGTGTTACAAAATAAATGACTTTGGCCTTCAAGGATCAATACATAGAAAACTCAAAAGGAACCTAAATATCACTGGGGTGGGTGGACCCTCAAAAATGGAGAAAGTTGCAGAGGGTTTGATCAATTTACATAAAGTTTCTTTTCATAGGAAAAAAAAGTAGAAAGGGAACTGTTATGCAAGTCTTCTGACCACATCAAAATGTGTTCTAATATATTATCCTATTTTAAAAATTTATTTTGTAATTTTTCTAGCCTCAATTCCCTTTCAGAATCCCAATGTAGCTACATCCTGATATATACTAATGAACCCCATGAAGCGGTGACGTTATTTAAATTTGCATTGACGTTTTCCATGGAATTGGAACTAATTAACATATTTATGTAATAATGATTTTGAATAGTGTAACTTATAATACATGTGACTACTTCGTGAGATTCATTCTTCATATTAATAAGAAAGTCACTATAAAGGAAACAATGGAAATAAATATATTCTGCATAGCTTGAACTTTGAAATCTTAACATATTACATCACAATATAATAGCTAACATAAGGTTACAAAGCCCTTTAAATATCTTACATCATTTGATTTTCACAACCACATACTGCACTCTGTGTAGTAGGTGAGCATATTGTTCCCATTTTACAGAAGCTGTGGGGTATTAAGTGACATGCTTAATCAAGTGCTAGTGAGTGTCTGAGGGTTGTCCAATAATTCATAGATTTGTGGTGTCATTATTGTAGGGACTTCTTGTTATGGATAAAACTATTATAACATTAAAATTGAATATTCTAAAATATACACCAACTCTCTGCATAGAAATAGACCCTTACCCCAACACAATTTGTCTCATATGAACTGCCATAAACGTAGGTGTTCATCACTTCTTGATCAACCTTATGGACAAATAACTAAAAGATCTGAGAATTAAAATACATTATCATATTCTTATATCTGTCAATATGCCATTAAAATCTACACACTTATTTTCTTTCTTTTTTTCTTTGTCAATTGTGAGCTCCATTAATTCAAAGAACAAACTAATGTTAAATTGTAGGTGTGGTGAGAATTGTAGAACAGTCAGCAACAATAACATCATTACATTTTCTCTTACCTAGATTTTAGTAGAAATCATATTTATAGACACTTCACATTATGTATGAAAAATAGAATGAGTATTCCCAATGAATATCTACTTTATTAAAGTAATCTGGTTACTGTCAATTATGATAATTTTAGTGCTAAAACCATGTTTTACATTTCCTAAGGGGAATTTGATTAAACTTGGCATATGTTTATTAAACCACTTAAAAGGCACAGTTTTGTTAATGGTGATGTGAGTTATATAACTTTATCTTAAAGTCATTTAAGTAGTATCAAATGTCCAGAATAACATTAGCAATAGCAGGGTTTTCTAGAGATAGGTGAATGAAACTTTCAAATTTAATAGACTATGTCCATGTGTGATAGATCATGAGTGCTGCCCTTGGTGTGAAGAAGATTTGGGATCAAATAGTACTGTCTTCATATGTGATTTGGGGCATGTCATTTAACCTTTATTTATTTTTATTTAGGACAACTCCACATTTATCTATGAATTCATAGATTGATTGTCATCTTCACTAGTCAAAAGCATCCTCTATACAAATAAATTCCCAGATCCTTTAAGTATTTAAGTTTTAGGGATTTTCAATATTCCAACATCTACACTTGAATCATTATGTGCACTATTCCCATAGAAACATAAAAAAATATTCCTTCATACTTTAGTAGACAGCTTCTGTGAGTTCCTAGAGTACCAAACATTTATTAATTTCTGGCCAAATTTAAAGTGATGAGAAAACTAATTATAAGAATTTACTTATTGATGGCATCATGAAGACCTCTCATTAATTCATGAAATATTGTTTAAAAGAGCTAAAAATAGGAAAAACAACAATTTCTCAAGAAAAACTTTTAAATTGTGATTTTTCTTTTAAATGATTATCACTCCTGATGAAAATTCTTAGTATAATAATAAATAAAATCAAATAAGTTGATCAATATCAGCATTTCTATTTATGGAAACTTAATTGTATTTCTAAATATATTAACCTATATTATCATATGAGATTGAGAAAATTTTAGCATTTAAATCAAATTATATTCAAAATAAAAGAAAGCAAATAACTGAGGCCATTGTACAGATAATTTTCAATCATAAATTATCTTGCCTTGAAAAATTCAAATAAATGTGGTGATAGTTTATTTTGAGTCAAACATATCACTTGTCCATTTATCACTATCACTTTTTAAGCACGAACATGCTATTATTAAAGTAGGAAAGGATTTTATTGCATATCATGTTCTCCAATACTCTCCTTCCCAAATTCACTCCTCACCAAAAAAGATGAGAATTACAATTTACTTTCTCCTGGAGGTGGAAGCAGTGAATTAATAAGGCTGTTGATATCATAGGTTCATATATCTTCTCCCAATCTGTCCATGCCCAATTAAGTGGGATTTTGTTTGTTTTCCCAGAATGTTTATAACCTGGTTAAAGGAAAGATGTATCATGTTCATCTTGAGGAGAATTCAAGGAAAGATCTTATTAAGTTATCTAAACTATCTAATGAGAGATAGAAGTTGGGATGGAAGCAAAGGAGGGGAAAGGAAGAGGTAGAAAGAGGGAATATGGGCAATGGAAAAAGGTTAAACTTGTCGTGATTTTCCCTTTTCCTGTCATGGGAAAGATTATAATCAAAGTAAAGAAATATGAGGATTTATCCATGCCTTGACAGAAAAGATTAGTGTACTGCCTGATGATTCATTGTTACTGGTTGGTTGGTTGGTTGTTGTCCTGCTTTCTTGAAGAGGATCAAAATGAAATCACTATGCTAAAGTAAGATTTCAATGTGTCTGACTGTGGTTGATCAGACCAATATGAGCTTGGAATGCTTTATGACTGGTTGGGCACAAATAGTCCATGTGAACATTTGTGGGGGATTCTCCAAATTTGCACATCTTGCATTTCCTTTGAGTTATTTCAATTCTATTTTGCTCATAGAGCCCAGAACCTTCTTTGATGTGGGCACACCATCCTGAGCAGTCCTATGCCAGTGTTTCCCATGTCACACAATCAATTCCAAAGTTCCTGAGAGAGACCTTGAAAGTGTCCTTGTATAACTTCTTATCACCATGTGAATGCATGGCCTGTGTGAGTTCTCCATAAAACAGTCTTTTTGGCAAGTGTCCATTTTGCATTTGAACAACACATGACCAGCCCATCAGAGTTCTGTTTGCTGAAGCAGAATTTGAATGCTTGGCAGTTTAATTCAAGTGAGGACCTCAGTATATGGCACTTTGTCCTGCCAGGTGATCTTCAGAACCTTCTTAAGACAATTCAAATGGAAACAATTCAATTTCCTGACATGGCACTGGTAGAGTGGTCATGTTTCACAGGCATACAACAGTGAGGTCAGCACAACGGTTCTGTAGACCTTCAGTTTGGTAGTCAGTCTTCTCCCCCATACTTTCCTTTGAAGTCTCCCAAACACGGAGCTAGCTCTAGCAATGCATGTATCAACTACATTATCAATGTGTACATCCCTGGAAAGTACACTGCCAAGGTAAGTAAACTTATTCACAGCATTTAAAACTTCTTAATTTGCTGTAACTGATGTTTCCATGTATGGATGGTGTCATGGTGGTTGATGGAGCACTTGTGTTTTCTTGGTGTTAATCGTTAGGCCAAAATTAGCACAAGCAGCAGAGAATCGACCCAAACTTTGTTGTATCTCAGTTTCAGAGGCTACACTGAGTGCACAATCATCTGCAAGCAGAAAATTATGCACTAACACTCCCTCCTCTTTGGTCTTGGTTTGTAAACTTTTCAAATTGAAGACTATATCATCAGTGCAGTAGCTGATCTTGATACCGTGTTCATCCTCTTTGAAAGCATATTGCAACATGGTTGAAAACATCATGCTAAAAAGCATGGGATCAAGCACACAGTCTTGTTTTACTCCATTGGTGACTGGGAAGGCACAAGAGCACTGTTCATTATCTAGAAACCAGGCAAGAATGCCTTCATGAAATTGATGTACAATGCTAACTAACTTCTCTCTAGGCAACCAAATTTTGACATAATTTTCCATAAGCCGTCATGACTAACAATATTCAATGCCTTGGTCAGATCTCCAAATGTTCTGTACAGATCTTTGTTCTGCTTCTGGCATTTCTCCTGGAGTTGTTGGGCAGCAAGCACTATATCAATTGCCCCTTGGTCCTTTCTGAAGTCACCCTGGCTTTCAGGTAGATCACCATCTTCCAGGTGAAGGATCAGCCTGTTATGTAGGACTCTGGCAAGAACCTTGCCAACAGTACCTAAGAGAGAGAATCCTCTGTGATTGTCACAGGGCAATCTATTTCCTTTACCTTTATAGAGAGGGACAATGGAGGTCTCCTTGAACTCCTGGGGGATAACTTCCTCTTGCCATATAACCTAGAAAATTTCAGCCAGATTTTGTATGAGCAGTGGTCCTCCTACCTTGTAAATCTCAGCTGGACTAGAATCAGCCCCAGGTTCTTTACCACATAACTAAGGAGATGAGGAATGGCAGCAGGAGTGTTGTGAGACTCAAGAGTTAACAGATATAAAGAACTTTGCAAAGTTTAAGGTGCTAGTTAAATATAATGATGCTGGTGATATTGATGATAATCACCATCATCATCATCATTGGTATTTAAATATAAATATCATCTTCAACATCATCATAATCATTATGTCACTATTATGACAATGGCAGCAACAATGGGGCAACAACTGCTATAATCATTCCTTAATAGAAGTAGTAATTGCCTCGATATTGTTGTCACTGTCATTATCATAGAAGTAATCAACGCCAACATGAACATCTAAAATCACCAAACCTTCCATTCTAGTGATGACTTCATTGCCTGAGATTTCTATTGCATTCCTGATAACCTCAAGCAATGTGTGCAATGATAAATATTTAACAACCTGGCTCTGAAGGAAAAATGTATGCACATATCCTTTTAAGTTTAATCTTAATTATAAATGCATTTATACCAATCAATATACCAATAAATCAAGACATAATTTGTTATGATTCTTGAATTATTAATGTTCATGCTGAAAATTTCAGTCAGTTTTTCCAAGCCAGTTACAGCTGGTTCCAGCCCACCATGAATAGCAGTAAACTGGGTAGAGAACAAAAATTAAAAATCACATATTCCCTTTCCTTGACCTTAATTCTATCCTGTAGTCTCTGTACTTTTCTGTCTAGCTACACAAGTGAAATATAAAAGACAACTGGGGCCTTTCCCAAACATCCTAGGCAATGTGATATAGTAAAAAATGCATTGGAATTAGAATCGAGACCTAGGATCTATTCTAATCCTTGCTCAGATACTTTCTTTCCTTGACTTTCTAGTAATGAGCAACCAGTTAACTTCTCAGTGCCTTCACTTAATCACCTATAAAATAGGTTTAATACTAGTGATATAATCTACATATAGTTGTTATATAAATTACATTTTATATCCTTAAAATTCCATAGAAATATGGATCATTAAATTGGATTATAAAATTTGTCTGGGAACTTGCTTAGATTATAAAGGGAGGGTTTTTCATGGGAATTTTCTGATGATTTTCTAAAGATTCTATTTAATGTTTATCAGTTTTTCAATAAAACATATTATCTTTGATATTTGAACTGAAACTTGGCAAGGAGAGTTGACTTTAGAATACAGGGAAGAATCAGATGGCAATTTTCTCTGCCGATTTTTATGGTGAGGAATATGAGTCAGAACAATGATAAAATTCTTATTATGTTTCCCTGGTTTCTCTTTTGTGAGAGTATTTTTAACAAGGTTAATAATTATATAGTAGTTATGGAGGGGAAAGTCTTCAATTGACTCTATGGATGAAATTTTCCTGCCAAGACTCACTGTACCAGGGAAAATAAAAAGATCTACAGAGGAATTGTGAAAGACAAGAAAGATGGAGAGGTGGTTCAAAAAAGAAGAGATCAGTTGCCAATTTAGACAGCATGAATGGAGGGAAAAGAACAGAGTAAAAATCTTTTAAATATATGAAGAAGGCAGAAAAAATAAGTCAGAAGAGACATGAGAGATCAACAGTATCAATGGGCATTTGACCGGATTTTATGTGATTTTCTTGTGGGTAATTCCTTTCTGTTGCATCCTTTTTCATTTAATTTTATTTTGAATTATTTGAAGCATTCCACATTGTCCAGATGTGAAGAGTGGAACTGGATCTAATATCAAGCTTTCAATCATTCTGTATGTCACTTTAATACAAGGTGAAATTGCTTACTTCGGTACTTTAGTATTTTGTGGGTTGCTAGAGTTCAAATATTCACTTCTTTGGAGCCAACCTGTTAAACAAAGGTTTTGGATATAGTTCTTGGCATTCAGTTTGTGTCCAAGCTCTTATATTTATCTTTCCAACAGGTCAAAAACTGTCAGAGAGGATACTCTTCAGTTATAACCCTTGAGAATCTACCATTGTCGCTATATCTTGATGTCATGTTGCATTGTTAATTTGACATTTTGGTCATATCTAGGAAGAATAAAAATCTAACTTCAGCAATTTGTAAGATGTATGACAACTGCAGAATTTCTGTTCTTGGCTAAATAATTACAACCTCTTTATTTTATTTTATTTTTTTGAGGGCAATCAGGGTTAAGTAACTTGCCCAAGGTCACATGCCTACTTTTGTGTGTCTGTGTGTGTGTGTTTAAGTGTCCAAGTCTGGATCCGAGCTCAGGTTCTCCTCATTCCAGGGCTGGCTCTCTACTCACTGTGCCACCTAGATGCCCCTACAACCTCTTTATTAATCTTTCATTCCATTTGAATTTTTTTTCAGATGTACCTAGCATATTGAAATTTACTCAGATAAGAATTGAATATTTCATTCAATCAGTTGAGATGTAAGAGGAAATGTATTTCAAATCCACCAGCAATGCATTAATACCCTTCATTCTACACCTCTTCTACACCAAGAATGGTTTGCTAAAATTGAGTTATTAAGTTCAATTATTTATAATTTGTCCTAATCTAGTCTTTACAGTTATCTCCCTTTCTACCTTTGAACTAGTACCACAGATTTTGGGTAGTTGTTGTTTTTGATTTTTTTTTCATGATTCTTAAGTGCTTTATAATATAGTTGGAGGTCAAAAGCTCCTACATAGCTTTAATACCTACCTTTTAAAAATATTTTATTGTTATATATTACTTCCTTTGAAACATTTGTTTTTCCAAATGAATTTTGTTGTTAATTATATTAGTACTGTAAAATATCAATTAAGTAGTTAGTTTAGTAAAATATTGAATTTGCAAATTAACTGGTACTATTTTAAATCTTATTATATTGGTAATGTTTGGTCATCAATGATGACCACTCTTCTAGTTATTTACATTGTTCTTTATTTCTTTGAGAAATACATCATAGTTCTATCTATATAAATATTGCCTAAGCACTGATAGTTTGATTACAAGACATTTTGCATGTTTATAGGTTTTTAAGGGTATTCTCTTCCTATTGTTCCCTTCTGGTTTTTGTTATTATATAGAAATGCCTTTTTTTTTGCTTTTTGGAGGGGGGTAAGGCAGGGAAATTGGGATTAAGTGACTTGACCAAGTCATATGGCTAGTAAGCGTTAAGTGTCTGAGGTCAGACTTGAACTCAAATCCTCCTGACTCCATGGCTGGTGCTTTATTCTCTGTGCCACCTAACCACCCCAACATTGGTTTTTACATGATTTCTTTTTTTTTTTTGTAGACTGCAACATTACTGAAGATTTTCATGGTCTCAGTATACTTACTATTTCTCTTCGATTTTCTAAGAAAGCTGTCATGTCATCAATAAATAGATAAAGTTTATTTTTCTCTTTGGCTTTCTTTATTTCTTATATTTCTCATTTTTCTCTTAATGATATTACTAGTATTTCTATAATGGGGCATTGTTGCTTTGCTTCTGCATTTATTGTTAAATTAAAATGAAAATAATATAAATATATTTAATATAGGTAAAGATAGCCCAATACAGTTTACTGAATTAGCTAACTAAGAATAATAAAATAATATTTATATAGCATTTAATATGTGCTTGGGACTTTGCTAAGCGTTTTACAATTATACTCAAGAAAAACCTCAATTATACTCAAGAACATCCTCAAGAAAACCCTGTGATGTAGTTGCTGTTGTTATCTCCATTTAGAGTTAAGAAAACAATGTTAAGTGACTTGCTGAGGATTAAACAGCCAGTAAGTGTCTGAGGCTGCACCCAAACTTACATCTTCCTGATTCTAGGCCCAGTGCTGTATCTGCTATGCCACCTAGCTGCTAATTTAGTACTGACCTCTACTGGAAGCCATTCTATCCTGGTAGATCCCGCCAGAGTCTGTGTTGTATTGATATAACTGAAGAAAACCCATGTTCAGTTTCAGGTGGATGAGCAATTGGAATAGGACTTGCAGAGAAAAAGAGTTTTGCACATTATTTAACAATGAAGTTTTAATTGTAATACCAAGGAAATATTAAGCTTTCTCAGTTCAATAAAAGAACTATCATTAACTACTTCAAAAAATGAAGAACTTTTAAAAGGAAGAAATAATAAAAATTCCATAAAATATAACACATAATATTTTTAAAATCTAATATGGTCTATTATCTCCAACAAAAATCGTCACTCACCTCTTGTTTAAGTTTTGCAGCATGCATTTTCTATAATTAGGCTGTTGTCATTCTTTCCATTTATATTATATAGTCATGTATACATACATACATACATACACAGATGCACATGTACATATATACATTAGAGTTCTACATGCATATATATGTTATATAATATGTGTGTGTGTTGTGTGTGTGCATGTGTGAATTTTAGGTCCATTTTTGCTTTTTCATTTTGGATCCATTCATACCAAATTTTCAATTCTTCAGTTTATTCATCTCATGAATCATTTCTTATATAGCATCGTATTATTCCATTACATTCATCTAATGTGGAGCAGGAACATTCAGATGAAAAGTTTCATTCCACAGAGAGATAATTTTAACAAACTTTATTGCTTCTCATAAGGGAAGGAAGCAAAATGCTGCTAGCAGAGACAGTCTCAATGTGAGGCCTCCTGGCCCACAGTATCAGTGAAAAGCTGACTGTGAGTGTTTATACTCCAGCCAAAGACCCAGAGACACTCAGGGCTAAGCTTATATATCATTTTAAATAACCATAGATAACATTTATGCAGTATTATATAATGTTTATAAGTTTATAACACAGATGGCAGTGTTTATATGCGGGAAAAGCAGAAACTCACCTGAACTCCCCCCCAAACCTCTCCAAATACCTGTAAAATTATCCAAACAGATTCTAGAATAGCAGAACTCACAGAAAGACAGAATGAAACAAATTTACAACCCAAGACACTTTGGAAAGTTGGCAGTGAAGTTCTGTTGCATCAGGAGAAAAGGGGAGCCCAGTCCAGTACAGGCTGTTCAAGCATAGCCCTGACTCCAGCAAACCATAAGCAGGTCTAGGGAGAGACCGAATCAGCCGTGGCAGCAGGCGCTTCCCAAGCTTTCTGACCACAAATGTTAAGGGATTTGATGAACTGGCCAGGAGATCATAGGGGTCTCTTCCCTAGCACTGAGGCAGGACATTGTTCCTTTGCCCATACTTGGATACAGGTTGCAGTCCTGAGTGGAAGTCCCAGGGTGAGAAGGAATACTAGCACAGCAGAACCCTTGGCCACAGTGGAGGGTGGACTCTTCTCATGAACTCCAAGGCAGAAAAGAGTGCTTGTGGTCCCTCACAGACCAGAGCACAGGCCAGGACAGGAGTAAACACCTTTCCTTAGATCATATCCACTTAGAAGAACTGAAGGCATACAGGTCCCTAGAAGTATCTCTGAAAATAGCTACACAAATCCCTAAAGCTTAGGACAGTTATATAAATGTGTATATGTGCCAAGCACTGTGCTATGTACTTTAGAATTCTCTTGTTTAATGCTGACATTAACCCTAAGTGGTATGTGATACTATTATCCCCATTTTACAGGTGGGACAACTGGGGCAAACAGAGGTTAAGTGACTTGGCCAGGGTTATAAAGTTGGGAATTTTTAAAGGAGACAGTATGAAATCAATAAGAAACTATCCTGTTATCTGTAGGAATAATAAAAAGAAGGCATTTTTAAAAATAGTTAGTAAAGAGATTTGAATGCAAAATAAGGAATTGGGAATAAAGAGTAGTGAAGAAGGAAAGTTAACACTAATTGTACCATATCAAGAAAAAAAAACTGAAATAGGTAGTTGAGACTATACCAGTCCAATAACATTTCACTGTCTAACAATGCCACTCTAGTCACAGTTTACAGGAAGACAGGTGATTATAAATTGGCCATCCTAGAGAAGGTAAATGATGACTTTGGCAGGGCCAATATAAAAGATGGATTTTTCTTAGCCAGACTGTGAATGGCTAAAACTGATCAATGCATCCAAACTAGTATCAGCTACACCTTGACTGATGGGGTCTACTGAGTAATTTATCCTGCTGGATGTAGTTTGGGTAGAAAAAAAAGGAAGTGAGTTTATTTGTGTAGCCATTGGTTTGTGCACTATCAGATGTAACCTAGAGTCTTTCTTTCTTCTACCTTTTGATTATTGATTAGCTATTATTCCATATAGTCAAGACTTACCTTCATGGATGGCCACTAAGTGGGACAGTAGATAGAGAATTGACCCTTGAGTCAGAAAGACTTGAGTACAAATGTGACCTCAAACACTTACTAGCTGTGTGACCCTAGGCAATTCATTTAACACTGTTTGCCTTAGCTCCTCATTTGTTAAGTGAGACAGAAAAGGAAATGGCAAAATACTTCAGTAATTTTGCCAAGGAAATTCAAATGCAATCATGGAGAGACAGAAATGACTTAACAACTACAATAACAATAACAAAAACAACAACAACAACAGCAACAGACTTTATGGAAGACCGAGGTGTTCACCTGAACCAGGCAATCTGTCCAGTTAGAAATGAATTGTCTGAATTCACTTGAGCACATAGCTTGATCCAAGAGTCTATTCCATCATTCCATAATGTCCCCTTCTTGTGGGTGGTATGAAGCATGGAAGATTCATTTTATGTCCTGATTTTATGATTTGTTCAGTCTGAGTATAAGTAAATTGAGTCACTAGAAATATAATAATGACAACCAAGACAAAAGCATATGTCCTTTCTGAAAGGACAGATGGTAGCTTTTGAATCAGGGTGGGTCTGGTGAACCCTGTATGAAGAATCTATTGTTGTCAATATATATCACAGGTTTTGGTGGCCTCTCTTGTGAGTCTAGTTTTATACAATCTATTCATTTATGTTGTCAGTTTGGGAATAGATCCATCTTGTTACTGAGGTGATTTGTTGAGTACAACCAATGTAATCCTATTTGGATTCTTTGGAGAAAGGTTGCTTTCACTGGGCATATACATGAGTCATGTATAGCTGTTGGCTTTTCAGTTCAGCTGTTGTCAGAGTCCACAAGGAATCCTCACACATTGGATGGACTTGATTTTCCAATTATTTTCCAGGAATTGACTAGACCAGATGACTAGGACATTAGTTACAACTCAAGTCAGTATAGACAAACATCTCCTTTTTGAGTACCCATTTTGAGAGCACTTGCTTCAAGCTTTCTCCATCAGGCTGATTAAGCAATTATCATGGATAGTATGAATCTAACCTTGGGGCACTTTGATTGCTTTTGTGCGCCATCAGATATCATGATATTTTATGTGAAAGTTTTTATAAGTAAAACAGACATCTGGATGCTCTTGGTGTTAGTCAGAAAAGGGCCCAAATTCTGTAGGGGTATAGACAATAGGGTTAACTTCAGACAAATTCTCTCCGGGTGCTTTGCTGGTCTTCCACTTGTGTAGCTTACTATGATACCCCTCTGGCTCCAGGCTTTGCTAAACTTGAAGTGTGCTGTTTCCATTTTACAATTTATATCTGTTGCACTTCCTGTATTATAGGACTTTATCTCATTCAGAACTCGATGGGATATGGACAGCTTACCGTTTATTATGGTACAATAGTATTCCATTACATTCATACTTGTTCAACCATTCCCCAATTGATGGGAATCCCCTTAATTTACAATTCTTGGCCACCACAAAAAAGCTACTATAAATACTTTTGTGCATATGCATAATTCTTTTTCTTTTTTATGATGTCTTTGGGATATAGGACTAGAAGTGGAATTGCTGGATCAAAGGAAATGCATAATTTTATGGCACTTTGGGCACAGTTCCAAGTTGCTCTCCAGAAGGATGTATCTTTCTTACATGGTGGATATTTCTTACATGAAGACAGTAATCTTTCTTTCCTCTTATGGAATTCTTTATTGCTTCAATTGGATTACCTTGGTGGTAGGGAGCAAATGAGGTGGGTAGTAAGTTCCTACTTATGCCACAATTATTGGGAAAAAGTGGGTAGTGACTGTGAATTATGGTCAGACACTATATTGATCTGCTCTTGTTAGACAGCTCAGGAGAGGTTTATAACTATGTTATACTTTTCAGTGGATATTGTCAATAGAATCCATTTGATAAGAAAGAATTGTCCCAGTATAATTGTGGCAGTGACCCAAGTACCCTATGTGATGAGACTTTGGACACATTCACTAAAGGGACTTATATTGACGATCACACGTGAAATTCCTGGCATTAAAAGACATGTGAAATTTGGTGTCTATGACACTCAGAAAATGCCTAGTTCCCCCTGATTTATCTTGATCTTTATATATGGACTGTGATCCCTTGGAAGAATAGCTAGACTGATCTTAAGGAGTGTAGGAGGCAAGTTCTTTAGACTTTTGAATATGTTTGCAACTTAAATCTTACCCACACTCCACCTCTATTCCTATTTGCTAGACTTTAAGTGGGTGAGGTCAGAAAAGTGGGCAAATATTTTTGATATATCTTCTTTAACTACCTTGGGGGAGGTGAGAAGTTCATTGGGCACCAGGAAATTTAGCAAAGCATAAACTCTCCTAACCAGCTCTTATTTCTTATCACCCTCATCCTCCGAGGCACTTAGGATTACCCTAGAAATGACCTGTCCCCCATGCCTTGAATCTTTCTTGACCCTGCTAACACACTTTTCCAGATGAATCAGCTGGAAGACCTTCTTCAAAGCATCTCTGTATCAAGGCTCCTCCGAGACTTGTGTATTTATAAATTTCTTTTTTTTAATCAAATGCTTTATTAATTTCTAGTTTACATCATTCATTTCTGCAAGATTTTGAATTCAAAATTTTTTCTCCATTTTTCCCCTACCCACCACCCCAAAATAGCGATCCCATTGGATACCCCTCCTCCAATCTGCTCTCTCCCATATCTTCTCCCATACCCCTTCTGACTTTCCAGTAGGGCACGGAGGATCTCTATGCCCCAGTGCCTGTATGTCTTGTTTCCCAGTTAAATGTAAAATAATATTAATACTACTATTATATATATATATATATTAAACATTTTATTTTAAAACTTTGAATTCCAGATTCATTCCTTTTCTCCCTTGTCACCCACCCTTACTGGGAAGATAAACAATTCAGTGTAGGTTGTACACGTATACCTTTGAAAAACATTTCCATAGTGGATATATTGTAAAAGACTGACTATATATCCCTCCCTCCTATCCCATCTCCCACTTTTTCTATTCTCTACTTTGGCCCTGTTCCTTTTCAAAAGTGGGTGCTTCCAACCTCCCTCCCCACCCGTCTGTTCTCTCTTCCATCATCCCCCATCTCATGCCCTCCCTCCTTACTCTCATGTAAGGCGAGACACCGTAGTGTGTATGTCATTCCCTCCCTAAGCCAAATTCAATGAGAATAAGGTTGACCCATTCACTTTTGCCTTCCTATTCTTCCCCTCCATTGTAACCATTTTCCCTTGCCTCTTCTATATGAGAAAGTTTACCCCATTCTGTCTCTCCCCGTCTCCTCACATATTCCCCTCTCACCTCTTAATTTCACCTAATAAATATCATCCCTTCCCATTATATTGGTCCTGTGCCCTCTATCTATGTATACCTGTACACATATAAATACACATTCACGTATGTATTCATATGCCTATATACCTTCCTAAATAGACATATACATATGTATGTATGTATACAAATACACACACACATATATATATATACATATATACATATATATGCACACACACAAACATACATTTCTATTCCCTTCAACTATTCACATACTGAGAAAAGTTTTATCAGTTACAATTATTGTTTCTCCATGTAGGGATATAAATAGTTCAGTAGAACTCTGCTACCAGACAGGGGAGCTTCGTACCAAACGTTGGGGTTTTCTCAGCTGCCGAAGGTATTATTTGGGTGCCCTCTCTGAAAACTCCACACACTCTTGTAAGCTGGTTGCACACCCCAGGACCTTTACCCTAGCCCACAATCCAGACCCAAGCAGGTTAAGGCAATAGCGATTACCCCGCAGGCTGGTTACTTGGTCTCCCTATAATCTTCAGGCCAGGAGTTGAAGCTGCCATTTGGCAGCAGCTGCATGGACATGTAGCCTCAGCTTCCTTTCGCCTCAGGGGCAAAGGCCAACTGCACTCCCAACCACTGGATCCCAAAGTCCACACTGCACTGACCTCTCACTTCTTCTTTAGCATCTATGTGTTTTCTGGAAACAGCCACAGCTGCTGGTGATGTGAAGTCCCTCCAGACTGCTGCTGCTCAGGCCCACCCTGAGGCTAAAACTTCCAGGTCACCTGGTGCTGGGGTCCGTTCCCAAAGCACAGAGCTGGCCACTTTCTGCCGCTCTGCCAGGCCATCCTCAGTGGGAGTTTAGCTTCTGTGTCATTTTGTGAGTTTTGTAGCTCCAAAATTTCTCCAGAGTAACCTTTTACATGAATCAGAGGAGCTGGGAGTCAGAGCCCAAGAAAGTCCTATTTCTACTCTGCCATCTTGACTCCACCCCCTATTTCTAAATTTCTTCCACAGAATGATGTTAGGGTATAATTCATATTTCCCTAGGGCAGTACATGATCTAGTCACTACCACCATATATACATTTTCTGGAGAGATTTTCTGGGAAAAGCCTTTTTTTTTTCTCTCCCTGTTTACTGACTTCCATTCCCACTGGAGGGAACCTCTGGGAGAAGTCCTTTTTCTATCCCTATTTACTGATTTCCACTCCCAAACTTATCTCTAAAAGAAGTACCAGAACTCCTGAGGCTCTTATCTAGTCCCTTATCTATTAACAAAATATTTTAGTTCTTTCCTCCTCTCATCACTTGGTAAAGGAAGTTTCCCAGGCTAGCAATTACTTGCTGGACAATGATTCCAGGATTTAAAAGAAACATAAAAAAGGTTGCTCATTTAAATGACCCTGGCACTATTAATACATTAACTACATGCTCGGTCACAATGATATCATCAAGGGAGGCATTTCCATTTCAGTTAGCAATGAGCCATAGACTGACTGCCTCCTGTATTAGTGTAATAATTTCTTCTATGGGAGTGGAAATCTATTGTCTGCATCAACTGGGAAATCCTCACCCCTCAAACCCTGGTGGGATATACGTGTGTATAGACACATACTTATATGTGTGCATGTGTATGTATGTGTGTATGCATGTATGTATGTGATGACTAGATAAAGCTAGTAGGACAGTTTCTTGTCCATGTGCTGTCCCTACAAACCCAGTCAGAAGGTTAGTGGAAAAGCATCTTAGGCCAATCCACTTATTTTCCCCAAAGTGGGGAGTTCAGAAAACTCTACTATTAATCAAAATTACACAGGCTTCTGAAAATTCTGCACGATTCTCCTGGTATCTTTCTCTTATGCAAGCTACCTTTCTTATCCTATGCATTAGTACCTCTGCCCACAGTATGACACTTTGCAACTGGATAGTAGGGGTTATCAAACAGGTTTTGCCTGTTTGTACTATTTGTACTCTTTAATTTATTGCTTCTAAATAATTTATATTTCAAGACCTTAAGGAGTGAGAGGCAAGTTCTCTTGACCTTTGAACACAATTGCAACTTAAACCTCTTTGGGGTCTGTGCACCATTTTTCAAGGGAACATTCCTATCTTTCCATCCAGTCAATAAGAGGACTTTTATTTTTTCCCTAGGGAAATACTGAAGCTTTTTGAGCATTGTCATGACAAAATGAGACCTAAGGAATACCAATTTGTCAACTGTGTCAAGTGTGGATAAAAAGTTGTATATGTGTGTATGGATATATATATATATATGAATGTTTATGTATGTACATATGTTATATATACACATATACATACATGTGTGTGCATATATAAGTATATGAAGGGATGAACATTGTGGAAAAGATAATGTACTAAATTTTGTCACTGTTTGAGTTTAATTTATTTATAGTATATCGACATTGTTGTTGCTCAATCTTTCAGTTTTGTACAAATCTTTATGATGCTGTGGATGATACTGTCCATGGAGTTTTACTGGATGATATCCTTCATTCTGCAGTAGATTAGGGCAAACAAAGTTTAAATGACTTTTCCAGAGTCTCTCAGCTAATAAGTATATCATGCTGGAATTGAACTCAGGTCTTCCTAACTCCAGACCTCGTGCTCTATCCAAAACACATAGTGGCCTCCTATATACAGGCAAAGAAATCTACAAATAAGTAAAAATGGAGCCCTTGAGCAAATTGGATTTGAAACTTTGAAAGTCATTTGAATAGGGAAAATTGAACTCATGCTAGCTAATTAGATTAAAAACAAAAACCTCCCCAAAACTTGGATATGTGGAAAAAGGAAAAGAAAACCCAGGAGAGAACCTTAGCATGTATTGACACATCTGACAAAGAAGCAAAGAGAATATCCATGGCATATTTAGGGACAAAGTCCCTGAATCTGAGAGAGCTGAATACCACAAGGAAAGGGTGGTCAATAGTGTCCAAAACTACCAAGCACTCAAAAAGCTATAGGATTGAAAAATATAAAGAAATTGATAATTATGTGCAGAGAATCATCATAGCCATGTGTTAGGTCAGAAGCCTGATTGCCAAGTATTAAAGTGTTGGAGGTGAGAAAATTATTTTACATCCCTGTGAAAGAATTGAAAGAGGTAGCAAGATAGCTTGAGTTGAGCAGGAAAGTTAAAAAAATGGGTGATCTGGACATCATTGGAGCCAAGAAAGATGAAGCTAATGGATAAGAATAGGTTGACATTTAGAAGAGAGAGATTATGATATAGATTAAGGCTTAAATACCCAGAAGACTGAAGGGATAGAATAAGAAACACAAGTATAAAGATTAATATTAGCAAGGAAAATTATTTCTTCATCCTCTGAGACTATAACAAAAGAATAGTTATTGTTGGGTGATGATGAGGTGATCTATACTATGGAAATGGAAGAGAGAGATACATTGAAATACATTTTCATTGGTATATGAGACAAGATTTTTTGATATGAAGTTATTGGATATATTGGTATAGATATCATAAAAAGAGAAATGGAGGTTGAGGCAACTAGTCTTGGGACAGAGGTAAAGTAAAATACTAATCTATCTTGTTAGTGTCTAATTAAGAGCAGACTATATAAATATTTAATGATGACATCAATTGACAATGGCTTTACATGACTCCTGAGATCCCCTGAACCCTATCTCAGAGGGGCCATTGACAAGAGCACTCTTTTAAAGGTCAGGAGTCATATCTGAATATGCTATTTCTCAGATTCAACTTACATACGATTTTTAAACTGAGGAAATAGGAAATCTCTGACTGACTTTCTTTATCAGAGTTTCTTCATCACACTTTAATTCTTCAACATGTACCCATCTAGACATGACCTTAGATTCACAATTACTACAAAAAATCTTAAGCAACTTAAAGAGTCAAAAGAGGAAATGACCTCCATCAAGAGTTGAAAATAACCCTTTTATTGTAAAATGGCATAATTTATTCTGGAACAACTGTCCAGTTATATGTATATTGTGTTCCATGATTAATCCTAATATACCACTCTAAAAGAAATTTTTTTTGCAACTGCTGGATGCAATTAATCCTTTGAACTACTGCATTCAGGTATATGATTTTAAATAGAGCTTTATCTGAAATTATTGTTTTCTCCCTCCCATTATCTGCCTTCTTTTCTGATCATCTCCTACCTTGTCAGTCTTACAAAGAAAACTCACCCTCACATTATGCCTTTAACAGCTTAGTTTCCATTAAAAACACCTTCAACTTGTCTGATTTCTGATTCCATATTGCTTACTCATTAAGAAACTCAGAATGTCTCACCTTTCTTTTTATGTTGCTTTTCCCCAATCTTTTGGTGTTTCTTCTTAATATGAACCACTAACAAAGACATCTAGTATGTAATAACACTTTTGGAAATAAGTAATTAGTGAAGCAAAGCTTTCCTGTAGCTATTAAATGGAAAACTTTAAAAGAAGTAAAGCTAATGCAGAAGAACTGGAAACTTTGGGTCGCTAAAGATATATGTATGTCATTGGGGTGCTGGTGGAAAAGGTTTAAATCTTGCTTAACACAAGATTGAAATAAGAGTTAGGTTTTCTTTTTCCTTTTTAAATACAAAATTTATAATACTTCACTTCAAAGCATGGCAACCTCCAATTTATTAAATTAATAAGACAAAAATCCTGAGTGGTATTTGTCTCATAGATGCAGTTTCCTAACGTTACTTAGACATCTAAATAAAGGCAATGTACTCCATGAACCTAAATGAGGTGCTTTAAGCTATAGCAATTTTATTCAAGTATAAAAAGGAATTGTAAAATTGAGAAATAGCTCAAGAAACTGTCTTGAAAGTATAATTCCATGTTTTCTGTGTACTTCTGGGACAATTGTGCTTGACACATGCCTCTTCTTGTCAACAAGAACAATTAGATAAAGACAGAATGACACAATACATTCTGTTGACCTTGGGATTTCAAGAAATTACAATTCTTTTGTTAATTCTACTTATGAAATGAGTTTAGTAAAACTTTTAGGCTTGTAAAAAGTGAAGAGTCTAGAAATGTTCATGCCCTCTAATTGGAGATACATTTTGAGCTTTCTCTTTTTACTTAAAATTACTTGTGAGTAATAAGTCGAAATTTTGGACCTGAAAAACTCAACAAATTTTCCAAATATGAAAGGGTTATCAACTTTTTTTCCCAGTTGAGATAGTAGAAATTTAGAGACATTCGGTGATTTCCCCCAGATCATACAGCAATAATATGTATAATTAGAAACCTATGTTCCTCACTTCTGACTTCCTATGAAACTTATGTTCCTGCCTTCTTGGTTAAGGTTTTCATTTCTTTAGCTCAAGATTTCTCTGTAGGAGAAATGTCTCTAAGGGGAATTTGGGAGATAGAGAAAACCTATAATTTGATATTTTTAAAACACATATTACATTTTTCCTTCCTACTAGGTTCAAATTAGATACTTTACCCCCTGTCCCTAAATAATTTTTGAAATGTTGTATAGGGAAATGCAGAATTCCAGATTTGGAAGAGATGTCAGAGGTCATCTCATCCAAATGTCAACTATATAGGAATAATCTCTTCCAGAGAGTCAACAAGTATTTTATTTCAGTTCTTCTTTTTTCCTGAAGATCTTCAAGCAGTGGAAAACAATTAAATTCTGATGCAGTTCATTCTACTTTTGGATAGCCCTAATCTGGGAGTTCTTAACTTGAGTTACACAGAACCCTTGGATTTGTGCGTAGATTTCAGCAAGTCTGTCAACATGGCTTGGAAGGAGGTGGGGGAATAACTTCTGTATTTTTACTAATTTCAAAATGAAATTTAGTCTTTCTTTTAGTTATTTAAAAACCTTTACTGGGATGGTAAGAGTTCCATAGACTTCAGCAGAAATCCAAATGGATCCATCACACAGAAAAAGGTTAAATATTTTTCTGTAATAATTATGAAATTTTCTGACATCAAACCCAAATTTTCTGCTTAGCAACTCCCACTCTTTGCCTTTACTTCTACCATGTGGTGCCAAAAAGGAGGTTAGTACTACTTCCACATGTCAAACCTTCAAACCTTTGAAGATGGTTTCATATTATCCCTTAAAGTTCTCTTTTCCAGAATGCTTAGACAGGTGAAACTGGTTCATGGTATGTTCAAAGGGTAAATGACTTACTTCCCGAGTCAATGTATGTCAGGACTGAAGAAGTAGGTCATGGGGCCCAGACTTTCCAATTCTGGATGTTATCATAGGATGCTTGAAGAGATTCCATATTACAGGGAAGTTAATCAAACTCTAAGAGGTGGATGAGGGAGTAAATGAAAAGGATATTCAAGGGTCCTTGGAAAATCAGTAGCCTTAGGCAGGCAGGTCACTCATCCTGGACAAGTGCACAGAGTACAGTTTCATGGATTGCAAGTGCTATATAAAATATACAGTAGGTTCCCCAATTCACTAAATGAAGAAAGTTTAGGAAGCTTAAACCCTAGGAAGCTTAAAAACCAGTAGTTATGGCTTCAAAGAGCATTTTCCATTGACAGGGAGTATGAATATAGACTAGCTGCCAGTTTCTTTTTTTGTTTCTCCTAGCAACAGTCTTAAACCTTTACAAACAATCCAGGTCTTCAGTCACCTGGCCTCTGTCCCCCCAAAATTGGTCCTTTATGATTCTGATAAAAAGTATTTAAAAAACCCATTCAGTTTTTTAAATATATGATACTTAAATACATCTAAGACACTAGTAAATGACTTCCTGTGAGTCTGTTCACCCTTATGATTAATGTACTGTGAAACTCTGATCTTCCATAAAGTTAGGTTGCTGTATAATCTCTTTCAGTTCATGATTTTTGGTTCTTTCTCATGGCTACATCTCCCAGCCATCCCAGTTCTCTTGGATGTCTTTACTAACATTGTTTGTTTTCATTCATTTCTTTGTTTTTTTTTTTATTAGGAGATATAGATATCAAAGGCTGATTTTGTTCCTAAGTGGCATTCCTCACTTACTCCTACTAGAGAACCTGACCCTACTACATGTCCCTTTGCTTTTTTCTTTGGTGACATAAATGTCAAGTAGTTGGATTACAAGTGTTCTCTGTAAAAGACTTTAATATTCCAAACATCCTCAAGTCTATTTTAACACATGCTATTACCCATGTGAGATAGAAACCAGCACTGCTATTTAAAAAATTATTCATCTTTTTTTAATGGATTGGATATATGAACAAAGGGGCACTGACACACATAATATTGGATGGCAGGTCCTGTCTACATTTTCTGGGTCCAGGAGAAGAGAACTTATCCTAAATTAGGCCCAAGTGTAGCCATATCCTTTTGAAAAATGATTATATTCACAAAATTATATAGATTATTCTGAATCATTAGTAAGAAAAAAATGCTTACATAAGATATAGTGCCATATGAAATCTTCAAAGGATTTTAATATAAGTAAAGAGAGGTAAAATGAAATATGTATATTAATATGTAGCTGCCAACTTTGTAGTCAAAATCAGAGAAATCTTGAGATATTATTTTTGAATAGTTAACAGATTGTTCACTATGCTGTATATATGTTTGCATTAACCACATGTTAATTTTCATAAACTGGTATAACCTGGAATGGAGGCCTATTTACACATGACTCTCCTATTAGTAGAGATTACTTGATTATTTGATTATTTGTGCCCATGTAAGGCAGAGAGTTGCTAAGAGGTTGGAAGTGAGGAGATATTTCTTCCTCTGGTTTCTTGCCTTAAAGAAAATGTGTGGTTCCAGATTCTCCTCAAGGAAAGTTTCTGAAAGGAGAGAAAGGATCTGAAAAGAACTGACATATTTAGGATTGAGCACTTTGATCATTTCTCTTTCGTCAGCTTATCATTTTAAAGACTTTGGTGAATTTCTACTGGAGAGAGATCAAGGACTCTTCGTTGGTTTATTTGAGATATTTGACTCCGTATCAGGGAACTAATTCACTACATATATTGGTGTGCATATTCTAATCTGTATAATTTCTTTAATTTCTGTTCATAACAAGATTGGATAATTTGGATTATGTGGACCACTCCTGGAAGTAATCAGTTTCCCTTAGAAAAGGATGTGCAGGGAAGACTCTAGAAATATCCAGTCACACCTCCCAGAAGTCATCTAGACAGTGATGTTTCCCTGTGGATGCATATAATTTTCCAGGGCAAAACATATGTCCACACACACCCTGCATGGGTGATTATTTAATTGTGCATGATTCTAAGGTATATCAATTATTTTTCCTCCATTATTTCATCCTAATGTTATAAATACATAAGCATATATAAGTGTACATATAAATATATATGTCATATGCACATGGATATACATATGCACAATGGGTATCTAGTAAAATGTACATAATAATGATAATAATAAAACATTTTTATATTGCTTACTGTGTATCATACCCTATGCTAAGTACTTTGCAATTATCATATCATTTGTTACTTATAAACAAACATGGGAGATAGATGAGAAAATAGAAGCAAAAAACAAAACAAAACAAAACTTGCCCAAGGTGACACAACTCATGTCTGAATCCAGATTTGAACCCAGGTCTTCCTAAGTCCAGGTCTAGCACACTACTATGACACTTAGCTACATATAATACACATATTCACATTTATACATACATGTGTGCAAGTATTTATGCAAAAATTTGGTACAGTTGAATATGCGCAAATACATATATATGTACATCCACATAAGGTGTTGTAAAAGTCTGAATGCAGTACTAAGTCACTAACCATTAATATATAAATAAACATGCATAAACATGCATATCCTACATTTTCTTTCAAAAGTATATTATTGGATTTCTAATTCCTGTCTGAAAACATTACATGCCAGGGGCAAAGAATGACAATCCATAAAATCCGAATGATGCAAAAATAATGAATCAAAGAAAATAAATATATTTTAAATATTTCAAAATGCATAGTTCTCAATACCAATCAGAAGAGATGAAATATTGTAAATCTATGGCTAACAAAATTATCTTTCTGTTTTCTGACAGAACATAGAGTCTATGAATAACAGTTTCTAAAAAGCAATTAGCTGCAAATACAATCTACTCTGTGCCAGAGATTCAAGACTTCGCTTCAGGCTGAAAGTTACTAGGTTCTATTGAGTTGAATTTGACATGTTATTACCATTTGATAATTACCTGATGGGAAACACAAACACACACACACACACACACACACACACATCTGTAGCATTCTTTGGAAAATAGCTTGACAAAACTACTACTTCTTTAAAAATGTCTGTTGTCCCTGTGCATTAGAAATATTTAAAGTGATGATGTGCTTTATGAAGTATGCCAGGATGCTTTAAAATGAACATTGCTTTAAATTTTTATAAACTGATATAAGTGGGTGTTTAAGGTAGAATGATCAAATTCAAAATCTTTAAATTGAGGACAATACATAGTTTTCATGTCCCATTGTTAAAAATATAATTTTATTAATGAAATAACTATCTCAATGACAGCTTACAATGATGAGTGTTCACTCTTTGAGTTCCTTCAGGTGTCTTTTTTATATTAATATCCTCTGACACTTAAGGCAAAGGGATGATTTCTTTTTAACTTGAGAAATTTAAAATTTATAGTTGTATAAACAATGAAAACTATTTTGGAATTATATGTTTGAGATTAATTTACTGATTCAGGAAATACACAACTATCCTTGCACTTGAAAGTTTAATTTTATGAATTATTTTGTGAGCCTATAGATTTTCTTTCACATTAAAAATAATATGCCAGAGAAGACCAATGGATATACTCAGAAAAAAGAAACCTGTATTAGATGGCAAAAGAGATCATAGTTTCCGACAGTTATAATATTTCTTCCTTAATTAATTCTATACATATTCATTAAGTACCTGCTATGTGCAAAATACCTTGCTTGTTTCAGTGTAAAACAAGACATAATATCTAATCCAAGGAGATTACACTCTAGATCTGTTGTTAAGAAATGTCTCAGAGTATCACAAATTCAGAACTGGAAAGAACATTAAAATGTCATTATCGGGCTACCTCATCTAACAGAAAAGGAAATTAAAGTCCAGAATGATTAAATTATTTATCCAGGGTTACATAGGTAGCTATTGCAATGCCAGGATTTGAACTCCTTATTCCAAGAACAGTGATCTTTTCATAACATCAAGAGAGCTTGTCATCCTGAAGTAATATAATATAATAGATATTACACAACATAATCTGAATAATAACAGTTGCATGAAAGCTACAGAATATGTTATGAGATCTGATGAACTATAAATCACCTTCAGCTGGGGAGATCATGAAAGACTTTATGGAGGAGCTGGTAGTTGAGCTGGTGTTGGGATTTGACAATTGGTAGTCAAGGTATAGGGGAAATGTGTGTGTGTGTGTGTGTGTGTGTGTGTGTGTGTGTGGAGGGGGTAAATATATTATGCAAAGTAAATAGTGTAAGGATGGCCCGTGCAGATTATATATGAGTTTGGTTACTGTAACCAAAGCCTGGAAAACTAAATTGGACTCAATAGTGGGGGCTTTGACTGACATACCCACGAGACTATAATAAATTTAGTAAGAAGCCTTTGAAAATATTTGAATAAATCAGCCATGTGTATACCAGATATGCTAATGCTAACCTTACACAATACATAAAGTTAACATAATGATGATCCCACTGGCAATGATATAGAGGGTATCTCAAAAGTCTTCATTCAGTTTTAAACTTTAATAGCAAGGTGATTTACACATAGCAGTTGCTTAATTATGTAGACTAAACGAAGGCAGGAAGGAAAGAATGGTATAACCTGCCATAAAATATAAGGTACTCTTTTGCCATCCATTCCAGTCTTGAGTTCTCTGAGTGATTCCATTGGACTCCTATGATATCTGATCTCAATCGATGAATGAAAATAAGGTTTTAAACTTTAATATCTTAAAACTTAACTAATATTTTTGGTATATTATGTATAGAGAGGATTTGAGACCAAAGAGACTTGGAGTAGAAAGTGAAATTAGCATGCTATTATAGTAATAAAGATGAGTTTATATAAAAACTTGAATTGGGGCGGCTAGGTAGTGCAGTGAATAGAGCACTGGTCCTGGAGTCAAGAGGACCTGAGTTCAAATCTGACCTCAGTCACTTAACACTCACTAGCCATGTGACCTTGGGCAAGTCACTTAACTCCAATTGCCCTGCCTTCCCCTCTCCAAAAAGGAAACAAAACAAAACAAACAAAAAAACTTGAACCATAAACAGACGGTGAGAGTTGAAGAGAGATTACAGATATAAGAAGTACTGGAAAAATAGTCAATAGAATTTGGCTATTGACCTCAAATCAGGTATGTACAATTACAAAATAGGCAATGGCCTTATCTTTATAAGACTGAAATTTTTGTTGTGGGGGACTCACTGTAAGCTATTGTCCTGATAAAATTAGGGAAGTAAAAAAGAAAAGGAAATGCCAGGACATGCTGAGTTTAAGATCTCAAGTTGTATTGCAACATAAAGGATGAAACTAATCCATTACTGGAAGTAATTTTTTTTTAAATGCTACTTTTGTATCACACAATCTTCTTACAGTATAGGACATCTGGCTTGTTATTAACCTGTCTTCTAATGTTATTCTGAAGGATTTGAATATTTCAAATTAGGATCATGTGATTTTTAAACTAGAAGGAATCTTCATGTTCATCTAACAAAATCCCATCATTTTGTCATTAAAAGACAAACTTCGTCAAATTCTAGGCTACTGTGCTTATACAGAATAGGCCTGAGCAAAGAAATCTGTGTGACATATATTGCCATCAACTTGTAAATGATTGGGTTCCCCCTCCAAAAAAAAAAATGAGAAGTAAACATCACAATAAAAGTAAAAGTGATCATTTTCTCCTTTATTTAACTAATGGCTAGCAGTGATGTACTACAACTCTGTCTCCACTTAGAAGAACAATGAGTCATGAGAACTCTTGTAAATGTGGAATCTAAATGTGAGCAGTCATTTTCAATTCAAATCAGGGGAGACTTTTAGTATTTAGTGCCATAGTTAAATATAAAATCTACTGCCTGCTCCATTGCAGACTTTTAAAATGAAAAGCTCTTTCTATTTGGAAATAATGGGTACTGTGCCATTAAAGCAGCATTCGCTGAGAAATGCTTTTTCTGTTTTGAATTTACTGTTAGATATTCTATGATTTCTTGCTCTTTCTCCTTTCCTAATATCCTGATGAAAATTTAGGAAATGGAAAAAATGTATAGAGGCAATTATTTTATTTTCTATGCTTCTTTCTTCTTGTGATTAATGTAGGCATGAAGTATCTGATTTACATTTTAGCTGGCAACTGGGAAGCAGTCAATGCTCTTTCTTTCTCTTCCTCCCTCCCTTCCTCCCTTCTTCTGTCCCTCCCTTCCTTTCTTCTTTCTTTTTTCTTTCTTTCTTTCTTTCTTTCTTTCTTTCTTTCTTTCTTTCTTTCTTCCTTCCTTCCTTCCTTTCTTTCCTTCTTTCTTTCTTTCTTTCTTTCTTTCTTTCTTTCTTTCTTTCTTTCTTTCTTTCTTTCTTTCTTTCTTTCTTTCTTTCTTTCTTTCTTTCTTTCTTTCTTTCTTTCTTTCTTCCCTTCTTTCTTTCTTTCTTTCTTTCTGTCTTTCTTTTTCTCTCTTTCTCTCTCTCTTTCTTCCTTCCTTCCTTCCTTCTCTTTTTCTTTCTCTCTCTATTTTTTTCTCTCTCTTTCTTTCTTACTGCCTTCACTCTTTCTCTCTTCCTTCTTTACTTCTCTTTCTCTTTCTCTCCTTTTTTCTTTCTTTCTCTCTCCCTTTTTCTCTTTCTCTCTCTTCCTTCCTTTGTTCCTTTCTTTCTTTCTTTCTTCCTTCCATTCTTCTTTCCCTTCTTTCTTTCTTTCTTTTTTCTTTCTTTCTTTCTTTCTTTCTTTCTTTCTTTCTTTCTTTCTTTCTTTCTTTCTTCCTTCCTTTCTTTCTTTCTTTCTTTCTTCCCTTCTTTCTTTCTTTCTTTCTGTCTTTCTTTTTCTCTCTTTCTCTCTCTTTCTTCCTTCCTTCCTTCTCTTTTTCTTTCTCTCTCTATTTTTTCTCTCTCTTTCTTTCTTACTGCCTTCACTCTTTCTCTCTTCCTTCTTTACTTCTCTCTTTCTTTCTCTTTCT
The DNA here is from genome assembly GCF_028583685.1 of Petaurus breviceps papuanus. NCBI lineage: Eukaryota > Metazoa > Chordata > Mammalia > Diprotodontia > Petauridae > Petaurus > Petaurus breviceps. Next base: position 3,337,286 of record NW_027186349.1, on the reverse strand, counting down.
CTCCTTTTTTCTTTCTTCTTCTCTCCATTTTTCTCTTTCTCTCTCTTCCTTCCTTTGTTACTTTCTTTCTTTCTTTCTTTCTCTTTTTCTTTCTCTTTCTTTCTTTCTTTCTTTCTTTCTTTCTTTCTTTCTTTCTTTCTTTCTTTCTTTCTTTCTTCTCTCTCCCTTCCTTCCTTCCTTCCTTCCTTCCTTCCTTTCTTGTTTCCCTTCATACATTGTTTTTCTATGTGCAGGCTCGTAAGAGAAGACTTATAGAGAGAGCATGAGGATATTGTTACCTTGTCCACAGCAAAGATGCAAGCAATTATTGTGGCTTAGATTGAAGGGAACTATATTGATTTAATTTCTAGTGAAATAACCATGGCAAGAGATAGCCCAGCCTAGTAGTGATCTATGAATTAAAGATGGCTTTTGCTTCCAGGATCCATGAAATTTTCTTGTTCTGTAATTTGGAGCAAGTTCATGAGCCTCTACTACTCTATAAGTTTGTTCTGGCTAGGTCTGGAAGTTAATTCTCATTCCCCTTACCATATCTGAATTTTAGGCACAGTTTTTCTTCCTGTCAGCAAGTCTCAGAAGCACTTATGTCTACTAATGTATTCTTTAATGATTACCCCCCCCCATTCCAATTTACAAGGTTCCCAACACCAAAATTCATTTTAGTAAAAGAGCATGGGATTACTCTCCTCTCCTTTGCCTCCCTCACTGAAAGCAAATTAACACCATGTTCATGTAAGGTAGTAACATTCCTAGACCTGTATTTTAGGAATAGCACATGGGAGCTCTGTGGAGAATGGATTAGAGAGGATAGAGATTCATTGAAAGGAGAACATTTAAGATATTATTGTCTGGACATATATTTTATTTTTGTCTTTCATGAGTAGTAATTGCTTCATTCTTCATACTTGTGTCCCTAAGATATAGTAAATATTTTTAAAAGTCTTTTAAGCATTTTGGGATTTGTTGAGTTATTGGATGTTTTTATCAGTATGTTGAGCAAACTTGTAATTAATATGTTTATGAAATTTACGTAAGACAAAGATTGAAAGGAACAGGTAGAATGGTGGATGAAAGCTTAAGAATTCATACCAGATCTTAATAGGTTAAAAAATAGATGAAACTTCATAAAATATAACTTTATATTAATTAAAATATGAAGTTTTATATTTCAGTTCCAAGGAGCAAATATGTAAGCATGAGATGGGGGGATCATAGTTAGGACAGAAATTAGTTAAAAATAAGATTTGGACAATTTTATTTTATTTTTATTTATTTTTTTTAAGCATTTGGGGTAACTTGCTCAAGGATAAACGGCCAGTTAATTCTGGGTCTGGTGCTAAGTATCTGAATGTGAATTCGATCCCCATGTGTAGCAGCAAGCACCCCAGCATCCCCAGGGTGGCTGCCAACACAGGTTCTTGGATCTTCTTTGATAAAGGAAAGCAACTCAAAATGGGTCAACAAGCTTACTTTAATGAGAAAAATAAGTATCATTTACCTAGTTCAGGGGAAAAAAGGTCAGCACCCTGAACTTCAGAGGATACAGACAGAATTATCAAGACAGAGAAACAGATAAAGTAGACACGTTTCCAAACTGTCCAACCATTACATCCATACCAAATCAGCATCTGCGTTTTTCAAAGCCAGGGGGCTCTCAACAATGGCTATCTGATCAAATCATAGAACACTTCTCAAAGTGAGCCCCAAATCAACATCTGGGTTTTTCAAAGCCACAGGACTCTCAACAATGGCTCCCCAGAGTCTCATCTGATCAAATCACAGGAAACTTCTCTAAGTGAGCCCCAGTGCAAAGCCTCACATCAGGGATTATATAGCCTTCTCCTGGGTCACAGAATGTAACCACCCTCTTGACCCACAGCCCAATCACACAGCATCAAGGTGTGGGCATTACTGAAAACCAAGCCTCCTGCCACAGGCTCCATGTGATCACATTCAGCCTATTAGGAGGCAGAGTATATTTTCAAATCAAGGAACTTTCTCAGAGTCTCTTAAGCTTATCAAAGGGCCTAAGGGCAGGGAAAATCTTTAAATTTGCATTTCCATTACACCAGGTCATCCCAACACTGGGGCTGGTGCTCTTACTCGTTGAGCCACCTGGCCATGCCTGAACAATTTTAATATAAGCCAATTAGTATTTTATTATAACCCATAGATAAGCTAATGCCATCTTTTTTTCATTGGGACACATAGGGCCAAACATTAGAATCATGATCATTTTACAAATTCTGTCCAGATCAAACAATAATTCTAAGTATATACATATACATACATATATCAATATCTATCTATATCTGTATAAATTTGTCTATCTAATGTATACAGGTACATATAAATATATATGCTAAATGTCTATCCTAGAATCTGTGAATACAAAGACAAAGATGCAAAAACTTGTATGTAGTTCAAAGTGATAAATTTTATTTTAACAGTAGTGCTGGAAAATTGGAGTCCCAGAGTATTTGCATCATTTTCTGCCTTCTGTAAGTTAATATGGAAGAGGTAAGGTATCCTGCTTCCAGACCACCATAATGAAGTGAAATGAAAGGACTCCACCATTCTGAGCATTTCTTCTTAGTGAAGAGGGGACTTTTTAGTTGATTGCTAAACTGAAACTAAGAGCAAGACAAAAGTTTCCCATCAATGGAAATCACATTCTTTCTTAGAGGATTGGATGGAGAGGGAATGACATGCCAGTACAGACTTTTGTACTGTGGTGAACATATGGCTCACAAAAATAGGCTTCTTTTTTTCTCTTTATTTTTTTCTGTTTATTCTTTATTGTTTCTAGTAAAAGATGGCAACCACCTTTTGAGCTTTGAAAAGTGGGAGAAGCACCAAGGGTCAAGGATCAGGAATTTAGGCCAGATTTTTCTGCCCAAAAGCCTTAGTGAAGTTCCAGAGTGTAGCAGCAAGCACCTCAAGCGTTCCTAGGGTGGCTCCCAACACAGGTTCTTGGATCTGCTTTGATAAAGGAAAGCAACTCAAAATGGGTTAACAAGCTTACTTTAATCAGTCAAATATATAAATCGTTTACCTAGTTCAGGGGAAAAAGGTCAGCACCCCGAACTTCAGAGTATACAGACAGAATTACCAAGACAGAGAAAAAGATCAAATGACAGGTTTCAAAACCGTCCAACCATTACATCCATACCAAATCAACATCTGGGTTTTTCAAAGCCAGGGGGCTCTCAACAATGGCTTCCCAGAGTCTCATCTGATCAAATCACAGGACACTTCTCAAAGTGAGCACCAAAACAAAGGCTCAAATCAGGGTTTATATAGCCTTCTCTTGGCTCAGAGAATGTAACAACCTTCTGGACCCCCTGGCCAATCAAAAAGTATCTACTGAAAAACAAGCCTCCCACCCCAGGTTCCAGGTGAACTTTAGCCTAGGGGCAGGGAAGATCTTAAAAATTTACATTTCCATTACATTTGGTCCCAAGATCTTTCATACCCATAGCATAGTCTTTTGAATTAGCATTAAACATCTCTTAGGTCACATTTTCAAAGATATAGAAGTAACATTACCAAAGTGGCCACTGGGCCTTAAACAAACACAAAATACATGGCATTATCACCTCAATTCAAAACAAGTATCCAAATAAAGTTTTCTTGGGTGGAGTGGGTTGTCCTTCCCCTCACACAGCTCCAGCCCCTGCTTCCAAGTACAGAGAGGGGGCTGGGCAACAAAACCAACAAGATGGGGTCCTTGGGGGTCCAAAGCACTTAATCCCACCCACGATAGTCACAAGTCCATCCTCCCCCTGGGTCCCAAACTGTGGGATGCAGCAAGGAAACATAATCAGTGCCCCTGCTTTGCTGCTCAGTTCTTATATTTTCCTGTGGCTGAATTCTAAACTCCTGGGCTCCTTCTCCTCCTGCGGGTGGCAGCCACTCCTGGCTTCTGCCCAGGCCCCGATTCAGGCAGCTCATCATTCCTGCTCTCAGCTCAGCAAAGTCTGCATGCAGGCCATTCTTCTCTCCTGGTCCATGGCTCCACAGAGTCACAGCTACCACAACTGGGAAACAAACAATTATCCCAGCCCCCATACTTTCCTTTTACTCTGCAGATCCTGTTCGTGATGCCATTTTGTAGTAGCAAGCACCCCAAGTGTCCCCAGGGTAGCTGCCAACACAGGTTCTTGGATCTGCTTTGATAAAGGAAAGCAACTCAAAATGGGTTAACAAGTTTACTTTAATCAGTCAAATATGTATCATTTACCTAGTTCAGGGGAAAAAGGTAAGCACCCCGAATTTCAGAGTATACAGACAGAATTATCAAGACAGAGAAAAAGATCAAATGACAGGTTTCAAAACCATCCAACCATTACAACCATACCAAATCAACATCTGGGTTTTTCAAAGCCAGGGGGCTCTCAACAATAGCTTCCCAGAGTCTCATCTGATCAAATCACAGAACACTTCTCAAAGTGAGCCCCCCAAAAAAGCCTCAAATCACAGTTTATATAGCCTTCTCCTAGCTCAGAGAATATAACAACATTCTGGACCCACTGGCCAATCAAAATTCATCTACTGAAAAACAAGCCTCCCACCCTAGGCTCCAGGTGCACTTTAGCCTAGGGAAAGGGAAGATCTTAAAAATTTACATTTCCATTACACAGAGCCATCCTAAAAAGTGGAATCCAACCCAATTGTGAATGGACCTGTTCAAGCAGCAAGCAACTCATCCAGAGACTGCAAGAGATAGAGGTGAATGTGGTGGCACAAATGTTTAAAATAGATTAAAAAAAATTAAATCTACTCTTTACCTTGCTGTCCTACCAGCCTCTACTTAGTCTCCTAAGTATACTAGAGTGTGTTAGTACTTATACTTTTGCCACGACTTTGCAATAAATATTCTTTTACAAAAATTCACTGATCTCCATTGGTTAGATGATACTAATGAATTAATCACTGGATCATTGGAGAGAATACACCAGAATGGGACTTTCAATTCTGTGGAATTATCTAAAAAGCCACTAATTATCAGGAAAAACCCTAGAACACTGTAAATGGGAGTGGCAAGTTGCAATAAAGAACTCAGAATTTATATCATAGATATCATAAATGGGAGTTTATCCTATACTAGTCAACCAGGATGTGGAAAAGTTGGAAATACCAAAGGAGGACAACATATGAGTTTTTGTCTTTTTTCTTTTGAACTTATCTGTAATTTTGCTGGTACAAAGAACAGTTGTAAAGATAAACTTTTTAATCACTCAGTTAACAGCATTAAATATATGTTAAATATATTATATAATATATTAAATATATCAAAATAGGGACACCTAGGTGGTACAATGAATAGAGCACTGGCCCTTTAGCTAGGAGGACCTAAGTTCAAATCTGACCTCAGACCCTTAACTAGCCATGTGACATTGCCCAAGACACTTAAGACCAATTACCTCTCCAAAAAAAAAGCAAATATATCACAATACCACATACACATACCTGTATACATATACATAGATGTATACATATATCTATATCTGTATATTTATGTCAATTTATCTTTCTATCTAATGCATACAGGTACACATATATACATATGACAAGAGCCTATGCTAGAAACTGGGAATACAAAGACAAAGATGAAAAAGTATCTTCATTCCAAGAGCTTATATTCTAATGGAGGAAACAATATATACACCTATAAATACATGCAAAATATATATGATGTATACATAGATATCCATTAACACCAGAGATGAAGGCATTAGTGGGATGTAAATGGAGGGGGAGTTGAGAAAAGGTTTCTTTCAGAAGTTAATGATTCAGCTGAACCTTGAAGGAAACCAGGGATACTAAAAAGGTTTAAGTGAGGAAGGTTGACATTCTAGGAATTAAGGACAGTCAGTGAAAAACCATGGAGAAAGGCAATAGAATACTGTGTATGAGTCACAGCAATTGGCTTCTATGCCTATTCCACAGAGTTTGTGGAGGGCACGGAGATGTAGGAAGACCAGTGTATATGGAAATGGACAAAATGAACAGAGTTTTGAATGCAAAATTTGGCTTTATATTTAAACCTAGAGATCATAGGGAGACATAAGGCACAATAGGGATACAATTAAAAATAGAATAAGATTAAAGAATATGAGAGTAATCTCATCTTTTCAAAGAATTTAACTCAATAGGAGGAGGGGTGATACATTGAGAGCTGGCATGAATAGAAGGACCCAGTATTTTTCTAAGGATGTCAGGACTTTGACATGTTTGTAGGTAGGAGGAAAAGTATCAGTGGATAGGGAGGTAATCTAGAAGAGAAAGGGAAAGAAGGTTATGAGATGGGATATTTCTTGGAAAAGATGAAAGGGGATGCTATTAAGTGTACACTGTGATCGACATTCTAACAGTGTTTGTTTTATAGAGTTGCCTAGAATGTTAAAAGATCTAGTGTCATGCCAGATCATACAAGGTCACACAGACAGTATGAATAAACAGCAAGGCTTAAACAGAGAAATTCTTTACTCTAAGGAAAATTATCTAAAAGCTAGTCCATACATGTCTCTCATAGTATTATCATTATGTATTATTTTATTAACATTAGAACTAATAAAGTTAACATAGCCATCACCCCATTTTCTTAAAGTGTCAGCTTTTGAAGATTTTATTCTCTCCTTTGAACTTCACCTAAATACTTCACATTTGATTTGTTGCTCATTAATTTTCAACCTCATAGAATTATTCAGTATATTTGCTTTTGAGTAGCAGAATGTAAGCTTCCTATATGCTACAAAAACCTTGTAATTTTTGTTTCCTATAAAGTGTCTAGCACAGTTGATGTGAAGAAAAAATTTATATCTAGTGTTAATGTAAAATCAGTGATTTCTGATTGGTCTCAACATTAAAGAAGTTCATTTTAATTGAAGATTGTTGTGTGTATCTTATATATATATATATATATATATATGTATATGTGTGTGTGTATATATATGTATACTTCACAGCCACATACTTATTAGAAATTTTATTAAGATTAATGCTAAAATGTTTGTGAAATACTTTGCTTAGGAGAAAAGTTCCATGCAAGCACAAATTATATTGAGTATGGTAACAGATGCAGGGTCAAGAGGCTTCAGGCTGGAAATTATTTTTGACTTTGTAATGATTTCTTGTGTGCCAAATAATTCACGATGTCTCATCTTTTCTTCCACACAAGAACTGTGATTGTTTTCCACTATCTTGATGAAGATACTAAGAGGGAGTCAAGATGGCAGAGTAGAAGCAGGACCTCCCCACTGCTCTGGCTTCCACCTTCCCCAAACCATGTAAAAAGGGGACACTAAAATTTTGGAGCTGCAGAACCCACAAAATGACACAGAGAAGCTAACCTCCCTCTGAGGAGAACCCGGCAGGCTGACAGGAATCAGCCAGCACAGTGCTCTGGGAGCTGAGCCCAGCCCCATGCCGAGGCTTTAGCCCCAGGGTGGACCTGACCAGCCTCTGGCCAGAGGGACTGCAGATCAGCAGCAGCTGTGGCCATTTCCAGATTTATCAACACATAGATGCAAAAGACAATGTGAGAGGTCAGTGCAGTCTGGACTTTGGGACGCAGTAAATGGGAGTGCATAGGCTTTTGCCCCCAGGTCGAGAAGCCACTGAGATGCCAGCACAGCCAGCCAGCGCTTTGTGGCAGCTTCAGTTTTGGGCCTGAAGAGTAGGGGGACCAAGCACCAGTATGAGGGGCAATTGCTCTTGCTTTAATATTCTTGTATCTGCATTGCAGGCTAGGGTGGAGGTTCTGGGGTGTGTGTCCAGCTTTCCAGAGCATGTGGAGACCTCAGAGATGGCATCCATCTAATACCTCCAGCAGCTGAGAAAACCCCAGCGTTTGGGAGGAAAGCTCCCCTGTCTGGTGGCAGAGTCCTACTGTGGCAAAAAGACCAGGGCTCAAGTGACTGTGGAGTGACAAGACCAGGCAAAGGAAACAAAGCAGACAGAAGATTCCAACATTAGACTCCAATTTGGGGGACAAAAAGGAGCAAAGCATGAAACAGGAGGAAGACAGTGAAGTCAGAACTCCTGCAATCAAAAGCTTCAAAGGAAAATGTGAGCTGGTTAGAGGCCATAGAGGACCTTAAGAAGCAGATAAGAGAAGTGGAGGAAAAATTTTGGTAAGAGAAATGAGAACAATGGAAGAAAATTATGAAACAGGAGTCAACACACTGACTGAGGAAAATACCACCTTAAAAAATAGACTAACTCAAATGGCAAAAGAGGCTCAAAAAGGCAATGAGGAGAAGAATGCCTTAAAAAGCCAAATTTTCCAGATGGAAAAAGAATCTCAAAAGCTCAATGAGGAGAATCATTGCTTCAGAATTAGATTGGAGCAAATGGAAGCTAATAACTTTATGAGAAATCAAGATGCTGTTAAAGAGATCCAAACAAATGAAAGAATAGAAGGCAATGTGAAATATCTCATGGGAAAAAACACTGACCTGGAAAATAGATCCAGGAGAGATAATTTAGAAATTATTGGACTACCTGAAAGCCATGATCAAAGTAAAAACCTAGAAATCATCCTCCAGGAAGTTCTCAAAGAAAACTACCCTGATGTTTTAGAAGCAGAGGGCAAAATAGAGGTTGAAAGAATCCACTGATCACCTCCTGAAAAGGATCCCAAAAAGAAAACTCCTAGGAATATTATAGCCAGGTTCTGGAATTCCCATATTAAGGAGAGAATATTACAAGGAGCCAGGAAGAAACAATTTGAACATTGTGGAAACACAATCAGGATAACCCAGGATCTGGCAGCTTCTACCCTGAGGTAGCGAAGGGCTTGTAATAATATTCCAGAGGTAAAAGGAGCTGGAATTAAAACCAAGAGTCACCTACTCAGCAAAACTGAGTACCATGTTTCAGGGGAGATTATGGTCATTCAGTGGATAGGGGACTTTCAAGCATTCTTGCTGAAAAAACAAGAGTTGAGTAGAAAATTTGACATTCAGATACAAGAAGCAAGAGAAGCATGAAAAGGTAAACAGGGAAAAGAAATCTTTAGGAACTTATCAAAGTTGAACTGTTAACATTCCTACATGGAAAAACAATAATTGTAACTTATGAAACTTTTCTCAGTAGTTGAAGGGATTAGAAATACATATATATGAGGGTATATGGGCATATGAATACATATGTGAATGTGTGTATATGTGTTTACAGGTATACATAGATAGAGGGCACAGGACCAATTTAACAGGAAGGGATGATACTTAAAAGGTGAAATTAAGAGGTGAGAGAGGAATATAATGAGAGGAGATTGGGTGAGACAGAATAGGTTAAACTATCTCATGTAGAAGTGGCAAGGGAAAATTGTAACTATGGAGGGGAAGAATAGGAAGGCAAAAGGGAATGGGTCAATCTTATTCCCATTGAATTTGGCTATAGGAGGGAATGAAATTCACACTAATTAGGGTATCTCACTGTTCAGGAGAGGAAAGGGGAAGGGGGATGAGAGGGGGAGATGATGGAAGGGGGGGCAGGATGGGTGTAGGGAAGCTGGAAGCACCCACTTTTGAAAAGGGACAGAATCAAAGCCAAGAATAGAACAATTGGGAGGTGGGATAGGAGGGAGGGAAATACAGTCAGTCTTTTACAATATATCTACTATGTTATTGTTTTGTATTAGACACACATGTACAATCTATACTGAACTGCTTATCTTTCCAATAAGGGTGGGTGACAAGGGAGAAAGGAAATGAATCTGGAATTCAAAGTTTAAAAATCAAATATTCAAATATATATATATATATATATATATATATATATTAATAGTATTTTACATGTAATTGGGAAATAAGATATACAGGCAGTGGGGCATAGAGATATACTGGAAAAGTTGAAAGGGATATGGGAGAGAGCAGACTGGGGAACGGGATATCCTGTGGGACTGCTATTTTGGGTCAGTGGGTAGGGAAAAATGGGGAGAAAATGTGTAACTCAAAATCTGGTGTAAATAAATGCTGTAAATGAGAAGTTAATAAAGCATTTGAAAAAATACAAAATAAAAAAAATGAAGATACTAAGAAAAAGAATGGCTTGCATGGAAAATGCATTTTAGTTATTTCACAAAAAATATGTGTTGTAGCTGAGGGTAACATATCCTTTTCACCTGTTCACAGCATGCTGTGCTTTTTCTTTGTTTGTTTTTGTCATAGGGAGCAGGTGTTTGTTTTGGGGGGTTTTTTGGTATCCATCCCTGCAAGGATTCCTTCCATCTAGTGCAAATTACTTGAAAATTGAATGATTTAGAATTAGCTGAACTTCCCCTGCGTACTAAAATATTTTAAGTTCTTGGTAAAATTCCAAGGAGTGTGATACATAAATAATTTTCTGATTTCCTTATTCGTACATTGACTATTTTATATTTATAGATTTTTTTCACTTTAAGAAATCAAGCATACTTTGTTTTACATTCTCTATTTTAATGACCCCATTAACTCAATGTACTAAACCTGCTTCTTCAGTTACTCACCAATACTAACAGGAAAACCTGAAAACTTTTGATAATTCATTGAGTCCTATATGAAACCAAGGAAAATATGATAGCCATAACCTTATGTGGGTTTGGAGCCTGATTTTTGTTTTTTTCTTCACAAAAGTTCTATACAAAAAGTATTTTGATGTTGCATTCCCAGTTACATGATCAGAGAATGATTACAAGGTTTGAGTTTAGTCTGGACAATAGACTTTGTCTTTTGAAATTTAGAAAAAAAATACTAAATGCAAAGAAATTTATCACCACAAAGAGTAGTTACTGATTGATGAAGGTTTTCATCAACCAATGATGGGAGCATAAAACATCATAGATATATTTTCATTTGATTTCCCTCCCCCCCTCCTTTCATGCATCAATATTGGTTAAATAAAGAAATTGAAAACCTTGGCCTTCTTTTGAAAGAGAAAGTTGGAGTAATTAAAAGGATGTTGAAGTTTTTCATTTTGAATCAATCCTTTTCTCCTCATGATTAATTCTCAATACTTTAATACTTAAGTATTTCACATTTTTGTACCCTTGTCCTATTTTATCTTTTTCCCCAACAAATCAGTTTTTGTGGGAGACTTCAATAACATATATTTCTTCCTCGATCAGAACTACTTCACATATATAAACAAGCCAGCAAGAACCCTTCTATGTTCACTTGAAATTAATCATAAATATCACAGAAAGAGATCAATTTAACCTTTAGTACATGACTGAAAACTTGGAGCCTTTCTTCAAAATAATGCAGATCTCTCAAGGAATAAACTACTTAGTCAAAAGTATTTCAGGTTCCATCATTCAGTAAATATCACTTGAGACATGGATTATTTCATTATAAAATAGAACAGATTTTCTACTCTCTAGCATATAGTAGAAATCAACTGATAACTGACAAGAGACATTATATAAAGATAGATAGATAGATAGATAGATAGATAGATAGATAGATAGATAGATAGATAGATAGATAGATGATAGATAGATATAGATACATACATCTCTCTACTTATTTCAGTGATAACTAGTAATTTAGTAGTTTATGGTAAGAAAAGTATTGGATGTAAAAGATCAACAGAGGTACATGATGAGCATAGGAAAAGAATTACCATGCACTCATTTTTCAGTGCCTTTTAATTTACCTCATTTCTCTGCACTCTTTTTCAAAAGACCATATTAGTTTTCTTTCTTTTTCCCTGGAGAGTGAAGCTTTGATATGTTTTAAGTGCTACTTTCAAATGTAGCCTACTTCCAAATAGCCTAAATTATGCCTGTTTAAAAATGCAGATGCTTCTTTTTTTTTCCTCTCAACAATCTGCCTGACTACAGACCCTGACTGTTACAATTGAGCTCTGAGTATGACTCATTTTATTAAAGTGAAATCACGGCAAAAGCAGAAAATGTTTAGGACATTAGCTAGCATCCTTTAAGCTCACATATTAAATGCAAAGCTGCGTCAATGGGGTGTTGATACATGTGTTAAAATGAAACACATTTGTTGAAAAATAATGAGAGAAAAATGTTCACTTTTTTATTAAACATATTTTCACATTAGTCATGTTGTATAGAAGGATTAGAATGAATGGGAAGAACCAGGAGAAAAAAAATGAGAAAAAAAGAGAGAGAGCAAATAGCATGCTGTGGTCTACATTCAGACAATATTTCTTTCTCTGGATGCAGCTAGCATTTTCTATCATGAGTCTTTTGGAGTTGTCTTAGGTCCTTGAATTACTGAGAGGAGCTAAGTCTATTGAAGTCAGTCATCACACTGTTATTGTGTACAATGTTTTCCTGATTCTGCTTACTTAATTGAGCATCAGTTTGTATAAGTCATTCCAGGGTCTTCTGAAGTCTGCCTCCACTTCATGTCTTATAGCACAACAGTGTTCCACTACATTCATATACCACAACTTGTTCAACCACTCCGAATTGAGGGGCATCCCCTCAATTTCCAGTACTTGACCACCACAAAAAGCTCTGCTATAAGTATTTTTTTTTTAAGTTTAAAAATTCGCTTGTATTGGACACAGCAAGTCTGTGCTACCTGCTATAAGTATTTTTGAAGATATGGGTCTTTTTCACATTTTTATGACCTCTTCGGGACATAAATAGACCTAGGAGTAATGTTGCTGAGTTAAAGGGTATGCACATTTTTATAGTCTTTTGGGCATAGGTCCAAATTGCTCCCCAGAATGGTTGAATCAGTTTACAACTCCACCATGGATACATTAGTATTCCAAATTTCCACATCTTCTCCAGGATTTATGATTTTCCTGTTTTGGCATGTTAGCTAGTCCGATAGACTTAATATGACACTTCAGAGTTGTTTTAATATACATTTTTCTAATCAATAGTGATTTGGAGGATTTTCTTTATATGACTATAGATAACGTTAATTTTTCATCTGAAAACTCCCTGTTCATATCCTTTGATCATTTATTAATTGGGGAGTGAATAGTATTCTTGTGAATTTGACTCATTTCTCTGCATATTTTAGAAATGAGACCTTTATCAGAGACATATTACAAAAATTCTTTCCCAATTTTCTGCTTCCCTCCTAATCTTGGTTGCATTGGCTTTGTGCAAAAACTTTTCAATTTAATGTAATCAAAATTATCCATCTTGCATTTAATAATGTTTTCTATCTCTTGTTTGGTTATAAATTCTTCCATTCTCCATAAATCTTACAGGTAAACTATTCTTTGCCCTCCTAGTTTGCTTATATTGTCAACATTTACATCTAAATTGTGTACCCATTTTGACTTTATTTTGGTATATGTTGTAAGACGTTGGTCTATGCCCATTTTCTGCCATATTGTTTTCCAGTTTTCTCAGCAGTTTTTGTAAAATAGTGAGTTCTTATCTCAGAAAATGGAGTCTTTGGAAATGGCAAATCATTCCAATATCTTTTCCAAGAAATGCCCATGCACAATATTAAAATGTTAAAATATATGACACCAAATGATGAGGACCTCATGTCAGAAGGCTTACAGCATGGTACTGGGGAAGAGCAGGGGGCAACAAGAAATTGCTCCAGTATTAATGAAATGATTGGGCTAAAACCAAAAGGAAGCTTGGCTGCAAAGGAGGGTAGTAATAAAAGAAAAGTCTGTGGCTATAAAGATAGATATTGCACAGGAACCTTGAATATAAGATCTATGAAATCACATAAGGTAGATTTGATCAAACAAAAGATGGGAAGATAAAAACTTGACATCTTGGGTTGCAGGGAATTTCAATGGATGGGAATGTGTGACTTTAATTCAGGTGATTATTAAATGTATTTTTGTGAGTAAGAATTCCTTAGAAGAAA
>NW_027186349.1:3227662-3323372 GCF_028583685.1 Petaurus breviceps papuanus | reverse complement strand
AGAGAGAGAGAGAGAGAGAGAGAGAGAGAGAGAGAGAGAGAGAGAGAGAGAGATGACATCGATCATAGGTCAGTAGGATGCTAAAGTAGGAAATCCAAAGATAATTGAAGTAACAGGCAAGTTTTGTCTTGAAGTAAAAAATGAAGCATGGTAGAGTCTAATAGGGTTTTGAAAAGATAACTCATTGGTCATAGAAAACAGATTGATTATATACTCTGCAGTCAAAGGTGGAGAAACTCTATGTTGTTTGTAATTGAGTCAGTCATTTTTCAGTCATATTCAGCTGTTCATTATCCCAATTGGAGATTTCTAAGGAAAGATACTGGAATTGTTTGTGATTTCCTTCTCCAGCTCATTTTATAGATGAGAAAACTAAGGCAAACAGTTAAGGCACTTATCCACGGACATACAGCTAATAAGTGTTTGAGGCCAGATTCCTGACTGCAGACTCCACTCTACCATCTATGCCTATCAGAACATACACATATGACCTAAATAAATCTCCTCATGAATATGAAGTGGAAGTAATAAATATATTTAATGGATTAATTCTGATAAAGTGCTTGAAGAACTATTAACAGAAATTTGCTATATTGTATAGGAGGCAGCAACAACTACAACTACAAAAAAAAAGAAAGATAAAGAAAAGCAAGAAAGAAAAAAAATGTCTGTCTGATGAGGCTTTAAAGTATCTGAGGGAAGAAGGAAAATGAAAAGTAAAAGAGACGTCAAAAGCTATCCCCAACTGAATAGAGAATTGCAGAGGATATCAAGGAGAGATAAGATTTTCTTAAATGAGTAATGCAGAGAAATAAGAATACCTTAGAATGGGAAAGATAAGACATCTCTTCAAGAAAATTAGAAATATCAAGAGGATATTTCATTAAAAAAATGACCATGATAATTTTTTAAAAGGTAGGCACTTAACAGAAGTAGAAGAGATTGAGAGAACATGGCACCAATACACAGCTGAACTGTCCAAGAAAGATATTAACATCACTAATAATCATGAGGGTATGGTTACTGATATAGGGTCATATGTCCTGGGGAATGAAGTCAAGTGTCTCTTAGGAAGCATGGTTAATAATAAGGGTAGTGGAGGTGGTGTAATTATAGTTGAACTATTTAAAATACTGAGAGATTTTTTTTCCAATGACCTAATATTATAGGGAAGAGAAAATCGTTCCTTGCCACAACCTCTCTCCATCCTCGGTCTTGTTTTTAAACTAAGCAAAATGAATTTTAGTTGAAAGATTTTAAGTTTTGTGGGGCAACTAGGTGCCAAAGTGACTAGAACACCAGCCTTGGAGTTAGGAGTACCTTAGCTCAAATTAGGCCTCAGACACTTCACACAATTACTAGCAGTGTGACCTTGGGCTAGTCACAACTGCAATTGCCTTGCTTTCCCCCTTTCAAAAAGAAAAAAAAAAGAAAAGTTTTGGGAAAATGAAAGTATCCCTTCCTCAGTAATTCTTTGGAAATTATTTAATCATCTGTTAAAATTAGCTTAGAAGATCAGTTGCCTTTGCCATGTGTAGTCCTGTGGAATCCATAATATCTAAGCTCAAAGAGGACTTTCCAGGTTCCTCAGTTTGTCAATCATATTTTAAAGAGTTATTACTGATAATTACTGAAGTAAAGCTTGAAATAAACTACTTTTATTTTTTTTCCTTTTAGAAAGCACTGGCACCATGAAGAAATAAAGGATAATAATAAAATGTTTTAGATGAAAATAAAAAAGTAAATGAATCAAATGTGAACACATATTTTTATATGTGAATGGTATGATAGGTTAAGCCTGACATAACTTTTAGATGATTGAAATATACTATCATGCAAGAGAGATAAGTGATATAATGGAGAGTTCACTTCATCTTAAGGAAGACACAGATTCAAGGTCAATTTCTACTGGCTCTGTGACCCTGGATATGTCTAAGTTTCAGTTCCCTTACCTGTAGAATGAGGAAAGGGATCCTTTCAATTTGTCAGTACAATTTCTGCAAATGTTAGTCTTACAAAGTTGACTAGAGCACTGAGAGAGGTGATTTGTCAAAGTCATTCATTGTCAAAGTCAGTACATGTCAAAGAGAAGATTCTAAAATGTATCAATAAAAATAAGCTTTAATATTTGAAAATAACATTTATGAGATTTATTCATTTAAGAAAAGCATAATTATATAACTTTCTACATCAGAAACTACTCACCAAGTAGCAGTACCAGGCTGATTGAATGGAAAGCCATGAGTTCAATATTCTGAACACTAGAATAAAATGTATTTTCAAAACAAAAATAAAAACACCTTTCATGCCCCAAGACTCTTCTAGAAATACCCTTATTGCATACTCTATATTTTCTTTGCTAGATTACCAAGGATATTGCAGATTAATTTTACAACAATCATATTTTATTTTATTTTTGGTTTTTGGAGAGGGGAAGGCAGAGCAATTGGGGCTAAGTGACTTGCCCAAGGCCACATGACTTGTAAGTGTTAAGTGTCTGACGCTTGATTTGATCTCTGGTCCTCTGGTGCTTGACTCACCACACCACCTAGTCACCCCTGAGTAATTACATTTCTAACATAATAAATAATACTATTGTATCTCCAGGAGCAAGCTTGATGTCATATTCTATACCTCTAGAACTTCATTATCTAATCTCTAATCTACATTGCCATGGCTGAGCTGAATTTGTGTTTGTTTTTAATATTATTAGCTATTTTTTTTCTTTTTAAAAGATTTAATCACGCCATAATATGGTGTATGATGGTCATTTGATGAATGATTAGTTTGGAAAGGAAAGACTGAGAGTGGAAGGAGGCATAATTGCTGAGTTCAAATATTTGACAAAGAGTCACATTGAATTCTCAGTCATAATCTGTTCTCCCCCCCATAGCAGAGCACTACAACAACACAAAAATAAGAAGAAATTACAGATAAGCAAATTTAGGCTTGTCATGGAAGATATTATAATTATTACAGACTTCAAAAGAACAATAGCCATCCTCGATAGAGTGTTGGCTTCCCCTCACTGAAAATTTTCAAGTAGGGTTTGATTGATTACTTTCAAAGGTGAGCCGTAGTATGGCATTGTTTTAGATACAAGCTGTTCTTGTTCTTCAGTTGACTGATGAGGCCAGTTCTAATTTGGACGATTGATGATTCTGTGATTTGTACTTCACCTTGATAACTATTCTCTCCCCCTCCCAAAGTGGTGAAGAGAATAAGAGTGAGACCAAGATCTGGGTTTAAGATAAATTTAGATGTGGATTTATTGACCAAGCATGCAACTGCCCAGAGTATACACTCAAATCAGGCAGCCCCTAACTGGTGTACAGGCAATGCTTATAAAGGCAAAAACCACAAAAACCAAAATTGGGGAGCGGAGCTAGCATAAGCAATCACATACAGAAGCCAAGAACAGCCATTGGTTGGATCTATAATTCAGGGCTAATTTGGGAATCATGTGCAAGGGCCAAGGGTGTGTGATAGGGGTCCCTCCTAGAACAGGGTGAAGGGCACAGGGGGAATGGAATTCCCAGAACAGGCTGGGGCCATAGACCAGGCCAGGGTCATGTTCTGGGTGGAAGGTATAGGGGACCCTGCTTGGTCAGTGTTCTGGGTGGAGGATCATGCTGGGTCAGCATCCCAGAACAGGGTGGTCTCTTGCATGGGATAGACTTGCCCCAGAATCTTTGTACAGACTTGTACCATGGCCCTTGTGCAAAATGCTTCTTCAAGGATTACTGATTTAGGGAAGTACTAACTCAAGGAAAGATAAGGGAGCAGCGGACTATGCCTTGGATGATTCATTTTACCCAGGACTATGCCTTTAAGTTATTACAAGAAATTTATAGGATTTAGGATAAAGACAAAGACAAATATAAAGGGTGTCCTAACAATTAATTCAATTCATATCAAATTTTATAAATGCCTTTCCAATTTAATTAATTTATAATAATCTTTGAAAATGACTTCCCTTGACTTCCTCACACTTTTTTTCAACATGCTTAACAATCCAAACCTGACATCATCTAGATGGAAACAGGAGGGGCTTGGATAAACCCCATTTGTCCCCAACCTTTCTTATCAACCTTCTTTAGCACTCCATACATATACTTTTAAAAAATATTATACAAGAACTTCCAAACCATATTTCTAAGAATATTTTCCCTTGAAGGCAATTTAAATATATCCAAACATTAAAAAATAATTTTGTTTTCCAAATGTTCTAACTTTCTAAATATATAACATCTGTGGGGGATTTAGGTTCTTATTGTACCTGCTGCTTACTGCTTACTAGGACCAGGCCTAGTTGGGGTAGCTTTAGTCACATTCCAGCATTCCCCCTCATAGAATTGGTACCCAAATTCAGTTGAGGAAAAGGGACGGGGGTCTCTGTTTCCATGGAATCTTCAGGCTGGCAAGGGGTATAGAGCAGTCCCTGCCTCAATGGGTCCTGAGGAGGAAGTTGACTGGAACCAAGTAGATATCATATTCAGGGGATGGTAGGTGAATATGGACTGGTACTCACTGCTGGCTACTGATTGTAGGTAAATTGGCCTGTAATGAGAGACAGTAAACCAACAGGGAGATTTAATATGCAGGGGCCAGGGTATAAGGAGAAAAACAAATTAATAGGTAATTAACTAGAAAAACAATTTAGCAGGTAATTAACCTAAGCTGCTTTTAAGAGGGATATCTCTCAACTAACTGGGACTTAAAATTTATACAAACTGGGATTTAAAATTTCCTGGAATATAAAATTTTTCAAATTTCAAAATTTACAAACTGGGTAGGCTCCCAAGTACCCCATCATGTCATCCCCTGCCCCTTTTTAAATAGATAGGACCCCAAATCACTTGGGGTCAGGGACAAAGGTCTCAGTGTCCCAAACCATGCTAAGGGAGGTTGTACAGCTGGTCCTATACCTTAGGGGCTTACTATTTAAGGGGCCAGGGCTGTAGCCAGGGAACAGGGATCAAGACAAGGCCAAGGTCCAGCACATGGGGTGATGAGTCATGGTCTTCCTGGGTACTTTGGGCCTGCTGATGGGTTCTGGTCTGGCCAAGCATTGCACAGGTTTCAGGCAGTGGTGGGCACCCAGTTTGGGATGCCATCTGGGTGCTGTGCCTAGAGAACACAAAACTACAACAGAGAATTTAAAAGGGGCCCAAAAGGCCAAAAGTGGAGTAAGGAGGGGTGAATATACTCCATTACTTAAATGCAACACGATCCAGATTTAAAAACTTCGTAACAGTCACAGGTAAAAGTTGCAGATAGCTGATGTTTTTGACAATATAAAACAGGGCTAACAAAATTGATAAAATAATACAATTGATGTCACAGAAACTTGTCCATCTTGTAAGACCTACATCTTAACAGGTCTTAGCAATATTATTACAACTTCAAAGGAATAAATTTTCAAAACATAAAAATTCAATGCACATGAAAACCAATTTTAACTTATTCATACGGAAAAATTATATAATGCAGCTGAGTCAATCTTATAAATGTAATGAAATCTTATCCAACCCCGATTTTACCTAACCCAATGCAAACAATATAGAGGAACTATTAACACAATTTAAATTTAAATTATGGTCATACGATAAAAGGAAATTTTTCAAATTTAAAAATACTATGATAACACAATAACACTGTAACATGAATTGCATTACCAAAGCAAGTACCAAATTATTATAAACAAAAATCACTCCCAAAAAAATTTGGGCCTACCAAATGCTGAGGGTTGAGGCTATTCACCTCCCTCCACAGATGCAGAGCTGGGTTATGAACCCAAGGGTGTGAAGTGTTATATTAATGAACAACTCTCTCTGCACTACCAACTTCTGGCCAAAGGTATGAATACTGAGAGAGCTGCTCATCAAACATTTCATTCTCTACCTCCTCTGTCTCCCGGTTTCCCTGCACAGAAAGTTAAAAGTATTGTGAGAGGATGCATTATAAGGGCAAATGACCTGGCTCCCTACAATAGAAGCAAAGGGCTTTTCCAGAGGACAGTCCTTCCTCCAGGCAGAAGGGGATTTAGAAGAAGATCTGAACCTTCCCCTTCCCCTTGACCTCTAAGCAAAGTGGCATTTCCTTCCCCCAGTGGCCTCACTTTTTCCTTGGTCTATCACTATGGAGAGATTTCCCCTGGCCATGTCTCTTTCTAGAAAGAGGATGAGAAGGGAGATGTGGGCCTTTGGGAGTGGAAGAAGACTGCCAGGAGAAGGAAGAGGTGAAACTCCCCTAAGAGCAATAGCTAGTCCCTGCCTGGATATAAGGGGGCGATAAGAGCTTACCTTCCTTCATACTGGGATCAGGCGAAAGGAGATAAATGCATCTGGGCCGGGTTGAGGAGGGAGGTGACAGTGTTGATGCCAGGGGAGGAGATTGGGGGGAGTGAGGAGCTCCTGGGTCATTTGGGAGTGGTAGAAGGGGAGTCAGATCTGAATCTTTCCCTTGTTCTTGAATAATTTCTAGATCTTCCTTTTTCCTTCTAAAAACTAATGGGGATTGGGCCTCCTGGACCAGAATGCCCTCCTGCAAAGGCCAATCACGGAGCTAAAGTAGACAACATAGGCTAGCCAGATATTGATGCAAGGAAACTGGTCAGGATGGCCAGGGGTACTGGTCACCCCCTTCCAAACAGAGAGAACAATTTGCCTATCAAAAGTTCCCTGTGCTGGCCAGTCAACCCCAAAGGTGGGCCATGTATTTGTGCAAAAGAATATAAGCTTGCGTTTTTTCAGGGGGATTCCATAACCAGCCCTGTCTCAAAAGACATCTGAAAAATGCTGTAACATACAACTCAAGGTAGTCTCGGACATGCTGGCAGAAGTCTCCATGGCCAGCAAGCAAGAAACCACAAAAACCACACAAAAAAAGAAAAACAAAAGAACAAGATACAGGGTGCAGCCAGTGGCTGCCAGGCAAAAAAATGAAAATAACTTATTATAGAATCTTAGAGTAAGGCACAGGAGACGGAAAGCACAATGGACCTGAAGAGGAACACAAATGATTTTCCTCTCCATGCACCCTGACACCTCTTAAAAACATGAACAGAAAAAGAAACAAACCACCAATGTCAAAAAAAGGGAAAATTATAAGAGACAGAAAAACCGGCTTCCTAGCAAGATTTACCCCAGCTTAAAACAGGGCCCCTCCAATTTACTCTGGACCTCAGAGGAAGCTCCAAGGGTCAAGATAAAGGAGTGGGATTCAGGAATTACACCTGCCTGTGGGACATACGTCCCACAAATAAGCAAAAACACTCACAAAACAATCCAAAACAATCGATAAAACTTTCCTTTCCATTCAAAAGCAAACAAAAAACAAGAGCAAAAGATAGACAAAGGGTGCTACCAGGAGCCCCAAGAATTATGGAGCCCTAGTGACGAACACCCATATTTCTTCAAAAACAAACAAACATAACTATATCAAATGCTAAAACTTCATATATAACCAACATAACCAGAAGAGGTGAATGGTGGGCAGAGCAAAAATAGCAGAGTAAAGGCATATTTTTGTGGGCTCTTTCAAATATCAAAATAAGACTTCAAAGTGACTTCTGAAGCAGCAAAGCCAACAGAAGGAGAGAGTGAAAAAAATTTTTTTCCAGTCATAGAAAACATAGAAAGATGGCAAGAAAGGGATGGCTCAGTGGGTTGATAGTGAAGAACAGTTCAGAATAGACCACAGTCAGTATATGTTGCTTCTGGACAAACCAGGAGCAGATTTTGTGGGGGCAAATGAAACTCTTTCTGCTTCCAGAGCTTTTAGCCCATAAATGGTAAGGGTGTCAGAGAACTTATTAGAGAGAGATAAAAGGGGACCGTTTTCTAGCACTGAGTTGAACTTGTGAACTCCTGTTGCTGATTCAACAGATGTAAGGAGAGACCTAGGCTAGAGAGAACAGAACTGAGAGCTGAGCAGAACTGAGAAGAACTGAGAAAAGAATTGAGAAAAACTGAGAAGAGAACTCTTTCCCCCCCCTCAATTTAATTATTTATTTTTAGTTTTCAACATTCTTTTCCACAAGATTTTGAGTTATAAATTTTCTCCCCATCTTTCCCCTACACCCATCCCAAGACATTCAGCCTACTGAATACCCCTTTCTACAATATGTTCTCTCTTATATCCTCCCTCATCCCCCCACCAACTTTCTAGTAGGGCAAGATGGATTTTTTATACCCCAGTGCCTATATCTTATATGGAATATCTTATTTTGCAGTTGTGTAAAAAAAAATGTTCGTTTTTATAACTTTGAGTTCTAGATTCTAACCCTTCTTCCCTCCTCATTCACCCCCACTGGGAAGATAAGCAATTCAATATAGTTTGTACATGTATAGTTATTCAAAACATTTCAATAGTAGTTATATTGTAAAAGACTAACCAGGACCACCACCCAAAACTGAGATCTAGATACAAGCAGTTTAAAACAAGAGCAATTGCTCTCTAAATGTTTGCTTGGTCCCCCAATGATCTGCAGGCCAGGAGCTCTGGAGGCAGCCACATGGCAACAACTTCAGCCACACTGCTTCTGCCACTTCTCACCGTGGGGCCAGCGGCCAGACTGCACTCTTCCTTCACCCTATTCCAACAGAGTTCCCCACTGTCCTACTTTCTCTTTGGGTTGAGAAGTCTGGAAACCTCCACAGCTGCTGTTGATTGACTCTCTGTCACTTCGTGGGTTCTGTAGCTCTAAAATTTGTTTAAGGGTCATTTTTTTTACAAGCATTGCAAGTGGTTAGAGCTGGAGCCCACACCAATTCATGCTTTTACTCTGCCATCTTGGTTCATCCTCAAGAAGAGAACTCTTGTGGTTGCAGAGTCAGGAAGGAGAAAACTTGTTGTATCCCAGCAGTCTATGTTTTTCCGTTCTGTGTGCTGATGTTCATTTTTGCTACTTTGTACAGAAGCCCTGGGACCTTACTGGAAGCCCAGAAAGAGGATTCTCTGGTTGTCTGTTTACAAAAGTCCTGAAGGAGGGTTTTGGAGGTCTTGGGACTTTGCTGATGATTTGTGTTGACCTCTAGGACCTTGTTTGTGGGTCTGTGTTGATTTCTATGCTGATGATTTGTGTTGAACTCTTGGTCCTTGTTAGTGAGTGTGTGTTGATTTCACAGTCAGACAGTGAATTGATGATGGTGCTGGCAATGTGTATAAATGTTATTGTGGCTCTCGTAAGCTTTGTCTTCTAAGAATCAGAAACTGTGAAGGACTTGAGGTGGACTGGACACTATGAGTTTCAATATGGAACAGAAACTGGATGAGAAACTGAATGAGGAACTGGACAAAGACCTGGACAAGGAACTGAGAGTTGTCTGCTTTTGAATCCAGGTGACAGTTGAAAAGATTTGGGCAGGAGCTGGGACCATGGAAGAGGAAACATGGAATCTGCAAGCCAGCCTCAAGTCAAGATAAAAAGACCTTTCTTCTGGTATTTTATGCAAATTAAGAAGATCATGATTTACAGTGGCCTAGGGGTGGCAGGACTTTATACTCTGTATCCTGTACCTCTTCAGGATGAATTAATTAAGGATGGTTGGAAATTAATCTCCAATTAAGAAGAAAGAAGACTTTTTGACTTAGGGATTAAGACAATGTGACCTAAGTGTGGAGAACTTTGACCTTTGTATTTTGTTTCCCTTAAGGAGGCATGCTTCTTAAGAATGATTGAATTAAGGACTTACTAAATGATTGTACTTCCTGTCTTTAAGGAGGCTTGCTCCTTAAGGATTATTAAGGACTTACTGAATGATTATACTTTGTTTAAAACTATGTGGCCACTTTGGTGAAAACTATATGGCCACTTTAGTGATAACTTGTTATGCTATAATATTGTGAATGCTGTACTTACTTTGATTTCTATAAATGCTTTGTCTTAATTTGTTACTGAATAAATAGAGAGTTTACTATACTATGTAATCAGGACCTTGAAGCTGTCCACAGCAGCAGTCCTCTGGAAAACTGCTTGTGCTTGGCTTTACAGTAGCATTTGCCAGAAGAGTATTGACTGCACCAAGACCACCTTGCAAAAACAGAAATCTTACAGATCTCTCAGAAATAGGTTTGAACATAGAAGCACAAAAAAAACCTGAAGTTTAGACAGTGCCCCTTTCTAACTTCAGAGCAGCACCCAATTTTAAGAAAATGATAAACATCAACAAATAGGTTAGAAAAATCCATAAACAATAGGAAGAGAGCATGAAAATATATTTAAACAAAGGGGAATAAATGGGTAAAAAAAATAAAAGTGTTGCCCAGAAATAATGAAAAAAATGAGACAACAGATTGATGAAGGTGGCACAATAATACTGAAGAAAATAAAACCTAAAAAAGAATAGGCCAATGATAAAAGAGGTACAAAAATTGAAAAGAACTATTTCTTTGCACTTAATATATTATTTTTTTCCAAATTACATGTAAAGCTAGTTTTCAACATTCATTTCTTGTAAGATTTTAAGTTCTATATTGTTCTTCCCCCTTCCTTCTTTCCCTCCCTGCTCCTGAAGACAACAAGTAATCTGATGTTGGTTATTCATGTAAAATCAAGTTAATCATATTTACATATTACTCACATTGTGAAAGAAGAATCATAACAAAAGATAAAAAACATGAGAAAGAAAAAAAACAAGCATTAAACAAGTGAAAATACCATTCTTCAATCTACATTAAGTCTTCATAGTTCTTTCTTTCTTATATATATGTGTGTGTGTGTGTGTCTGTGTGTGTGTCTGTGTGTGTGTGTGTGTGTGTGTGTGTGTGTATAATTTTCCATCGTGAGTTTTTTTGGAATTGCCTTGGCATATTGTATTGCCAAAAAGAGCTAAGGTTATCAAAGTTACCAGGTAATTTAGCAATTGAAAGAATCCACTGATCACCTTTTGAAAGAGAATCCAAAATGAAAATTCCCAGGAATATTAGAGCCAAATTCCAGAGCTCTCAGGACAAAGAGAAAATATTCCAATCAGCCACAAAGGAACAATTCAAATATAGTGGATCCAGAATCAGGAAAACATAAGGCTCAATAGCTTCTACAATAAGTATAAGAGGGCTTAAATGTGATATTTCAGAGGGCAAAGGAACTAGGATTATAATAATTAATCACCTAATCAGTAAAACCAAGTAAAATTCTTCTAGATAAAAAAACAGAAATTTAATGAAATAGAGATTCTTGATGAAAAGAGCAGAATTGAATAAATATAATTCCTAGCTATTGTTTTAATTTCCTCTTCATTGGAGGTAGATTCACCCTTTTCATTTTTGATACTCATAATCTGGTTTTAATCTTTCTTTTTTATCATATTGACTAAGGCTCTATCAATTTTATTGTATTTATTTTCATAAAACCAGCTCTTAGTTTTATTTATTAATTCAAATTTTCTTAATTTCAATTTTATTAATCTCTCCTTTGGTTTTCATTATTTCTAATTTAGTATTTAAGTGGGGATTTTCAATTTTCTCTTTTTCTAAAAGCTTTTTCAATTGCATACTCAATTCATTGACCTCCCTTTTCTGTAATTTATTCATGTATGCACTCAGGGATATAAAACTTCCCCTAAGAACTGCCTTTGCTGCATCCCACAAATTCTGGTATGTTGTCTCATTATTGTCATTCTCTTGAATGAAGTTGCTGATTGTTTTTATAATTTCTTGTTTGATTCATTCATTTTTTAGGATTAAATTGTTTAGTTTCCAATTAGTTTGTAGTCTATCTTTCCATGGCCCTTAATTGCCTATTATTTTTATTGCATCATGGTTTGAGAATGATGCATGAATACTTCTGCCTTTCTGCACTGAATTGTGAGGTTTTTATACCCTAGTACATGGTTGATTTTTGTGTATGTGCCATGAACCACTGAGAGGAAGGTATATTCCTTTTTATCCCCATTCAGTTTTTTCCAGAGGTCTATCATATCTAATCTCCCTAAATTCTATTTGCCTCCTTACCTTCTTGTTTATTTTGTGTTTAGATTTATCAAGTTTAGAGAGGGGGAGGTTGAGGTCCCCACTAGTATAGTTTTGCTATTTATATCTTCTTCTAATTCCTTTAACTTCTCCTCTAGGAATTTGGATGCTATACCACTTGGTGCCTATATGTTAAGTAATGATATTGCTTCATTCTCAGTGGTGCCTTTTAGCAGGATATAGTTTCCTTCCTTATCTCTTTTAATTAGATCTATTTTTGCTTTTGCTTTGTCTGAGATAAGGATTGCTACCCCTGCTTTTTTTTTTTTTACTTTAGCTGAAGCTTAATATATTCTACTCCAGCATCTCAACTTTGTTTCCTCTTGTTTCAAATGTGGTTCTTGTAGACAGAATATTGTAGGATTATGATTTTTAATACATTCTGTTAACAGCCTCTGTTTTATGGGAGAGTTCATCCCATTCATATTCACAGTAAAGATTACTATCTGTCTCTTTCTCTCCATCCTATTACCTCCCCTGTTTATGTTTTTATTTCTTCCTTCTCCCTTCCCCTCCTTAAGGGTTTTCCTTTTGACCACCACCTCCCTCAGTATTCCCTCCCTGTGCTGTCCCCTCTTTACCTTCCCTTTCCCCTTACTACTATTTTGCTCCTTTCTAACCCTCCCCTTTCTTAATCCCATCAATCCCCCTTACCCACCCTACTGCCTGTAGGGCACAATGGATTTTTATACTTATCAAAGTATGTTATTCCCTCTTTGACCCCAAACTAATCAGAGTAAATTTCATAAAGTGCCCTTCTCCCTCCCTCCTTTCCCTCTGTTATAATGAGATTTTGTATCTTTTCACTTTAGAAACTTAAACTTAATTGACAATGTTGATCACTCTTTTAACCAGAACCAATGAGAATAATGTTCAAATGATGTTCATCTACCTCTCTCCTTCCCCTCTACTATAGTATGATTTTATGCCTCTTTGCATGGCATAATTTACTTTTTTCTGCCTCATCCTTTCCTTTTATCCCATTACAGTCCCTTTGAACCCCTTAATAAGGTTTCTTTTTTATCATCAGATTAGTTGATTTATACCCACACCCTCTATCTATGTATACATCTGTTAAAGGTCATTATAATCGTATGAATTTCAATACTGACAGGTGTCAGCTTCTTATATAGGGATGTAAAGGGTTTATTTTTTTGCCTCCCAGGTTGTGTGCATGAGTGTGTATGAGTGCATGTGTGTATGAGTGTGTGTTTTCCTTGCTTACCTTTTTATGTCTTTCTTGAATCTTGTAATTGAAGATCAAATTTTCCACTGAGCTCTGGCCTTTTCATCAGGAAAGCCTCGATGTCCCTCATTTCATTTAATGACCATCTCCTTGCCTGAAAGATTTTGCTCAGTTTTGCTGGATAGCTGATCCTTGATTGCAGTCCTAGCTCTTTTGCCTTATGAAATATCAAATTCCAATCTCTCCGATCTTTTAATGTAGAACCTGCTAGGTCCTATGTAATCCTGACTGTAGTTCCACAATATTTCAATTATTTCTTTTTGGCTGCTTGCAGTATTTTATCCTTTACCCTGTAATTCTGGAATTTGGCTACTATATTTCTTGGAGTTTTCAATTTTGAATCTCTTTCAGGAGGAGTCTGGTAAATTTTTTCAATAACTATTTTACCTTCTGATTTTAGAACTTCAGGACAGTTTTCTTTAACAATTTCTTGGAGGATGTTGTCCAGGCTGCTTTTTCCATGATGGCTTTTTGTTAGACTGGTAGTTTTTATGTTATGTCTCCTGGATCTGTGCTCCAGGTCAGTTGTTTTTCCAGTGGAATATTTCACACTTTCTTCTAAGTTTCCAATCTTCATGTTTTACTTGATTGACTCTTGGTGCATCATAGAGTCCTGAGCTTCAATTTGACTGATTCTAATGTTTAGTGAATTGTTTTCTTCTGTTTACTTTTAAGGTCCTTTTTTAGGGAGGTATTTTTCTACAATTAGGTCACAAATTTTACTTTTTATGGATTTGTTTTCTTCAGTGAGACTTTTTTTCCAATTTGGTCACTGAATATTTAAATTTTTATCTTCTACCTCTCTGATTTGTGTTTTTAAATCTCTCTTGAGCTCCTCCAAGAATGCTTTTTGGGCTTGAGACCAGTTCATATTTTCTTCTGTGGTCTCAGGTGTCAGTATAGAGTCCATGTTGTCCTCTGCATTTGGTTGTTCTTCCTTGCTATAATAAGCTCAGATCAATTTTCTTGCCTTCCCCTTCTTCTCAGCTTCCTTCTTTCCTATTGTAATTTCCTATTTCCTAATTTCTCAGGGTGGGAGCTAAGGGGCTGGTTTTTGACTTTGTGAGCTGTAGCCTCTGGGTGTCTAGACTGAGGCCAAAGCAAGGATTCTCAGTGTTCCCCCTGAGTTACCTTGAGGCTCACAGAGTAACCAGTGGGGGAAGGGTGGTCTGGCTATTTCAGATTTCTGCCTCTGCACCCCTGGGCTACTGCTCAGGCAGGCTCAGCAGGTGGTGGCTGGCAGTGCTTGTGTCTTCAGATTCCCAGGTAGTGCTGTGGTCCACCTGGGCTTCTGTTGTTAGGGCTTGCTGGCTCCAACCCCTGAGCTTTTGGAGCTCTTGCTGGTCAGCTAATGTGGGGCTTATTGGGACCCCTTCTGCCCTTAATTTCAGACTCCTTACTGCCTCAGTGATACCTTTTCTCAGTGGCTCCTGAGCCTGAGGTTATTTCCTCTATTTCAGGGTTTTACTCTGTGTGGGCCTTTTATTTATGGTTTTTTTTTTAGGTCAGAGAGGGGGAATCAGAGAAGCTAGAGTTTACTTTGCCATCCTGCCCCCTGAAAAATCAGGCAGGTGATTTTTAAACTTTCAGGCTGTGGGCTGACAGCCCCAGGGGAAGCTGCTATCTCTGCTATGGGCCCTGCACTTTCTCTTACCCTGCTTTAATGAATTCTCCCATCTGGTGAGAGACTGCAAATCACTCTTGGGGTGGGTGGGTCTGCTGGCTGGGGCTCCATCTCTCTGTTGTAGTCTGCTCTGTAGTCTGGGCTAATGCAGCCTCTGTGTGCTCTGCACTCCCCCTGCCCAGACCCAAGTGGGCAGTTTCCTGGGCTGGATTCTCCACCCTCCATTTCCCAGTGGATTCTGACACTCTAAAGTCAATTCAGATTCACTTTTTACAGTTTTTTTTGGTTAAGTTTAAGTTTTTTAAAGTTTTTTTTAAAGTTGAGTGACCTCAACATGCATTTATTAAGAAACAATTATATGTTAGGTATTCTATTGAGCACTGGAGATAGAAATGAAAGCAAGTAATCAAACAACAACAAAAGCATTCCCTGCTTTCAGGGAGCTAACAGTCCATTGGGGGAGAGAATATAAAAAACAGCTATATACTAACATGATACAAAGCTATGTAATCAAATAAATATATGGGAAAAATGTATGAAAGAATATATTAATAAATAAATGAACACATGAAAAAATGGAGAGAGAAGAAAAAGAAGATGAAGAAGAAGTAAAAGAATGAAGAAGAGGAGGAGGAAGGGAGTGAGGAGAAGAAGGAAGGAATAAAGCAAGCAAGGACGGAAATAATCAAAAAGGGAAGGTAAAAACTTTGAGAAGTGATCCACAATGTTTTCTAAAACAATGTTTTCCTCTGGGACACTGGGAAGCAGGCAAATCAGGAGGAAGAGATAGAGGGAAAAATTCCAGCCATGGGAAAAAAAAAATCAATAAAAATACACTGATTTGTTAGATGTAGTTACCACTATTACTACTACTACTACTACTACTACTACTACTACTACTACTACTACTACTACTACTACTACTACTACTACTACTACTACTACTATGACTATTGCTACTACTTCTGCTGCTGCTGCTACTCCTACTTCTGCTACCACTACTTATTAATTTTTTGTTTGAGGAAAAGCAAGGAAGCTGGTATCCATGGCTAATATATGGCATATGAGGGAATTAAGTGCAAGATGACTGAGCAGTAGGAAATGCCTAGTTATTAAGGTATTTAAAAGGCAAATTAAAAAATAATATATTTGATCCTGGATGTATAAGTGAGCCTCTGGATTTTATTGGTGGGGGGAGTAGTGACATGGTCATACCTGAACAATTATGTAGGTAAATAATGTAGGTAAATAGAGGTTGGAAAGGAATAAGGAGAGACCTTGACAAGGGATATCAACCAGCAGGTTATTCCACTACTCCAGTATTGAGGTGATGCAGAATGATATCAGCAATATTATGGTAGTGCTTGGAGATGAAATGGAGTATATGTGTGAAATGTTATGAAGGCAGAAGTGATAGTACTTTTTGAATACAGGGGATGAGAGAGAGTAAGGGTCAAGGATGACTGCTAGATTTCAAAGGAGAGCTATATCCATACTTGTCCACAATTTCTTATGGATTTTTTCTTTGCCTTCCAATTTCCATTGTTGCCTTCCCAGTCAATACATTTTTTCTACCTGGTTGATTGAAATTGTTTTCTGTCTGATCTTCCTAAATCATCACCATTTCCCCAGGGAATATTTTTTTTACATATTTCTTCAAAATACACTTATCTGGCTTAAGGGTCTCCAGAGACTCTCTTATTCCTATATGATGAAGGTCAAGATTCTTAAAATTGTATTCCAATTTCTTCAAAATGGAATAGAAAGCTACATATTCCCATTTTATTGCATTTATATATTTCATAATATTTTAAAAAATTCTTAGTAATCAATACTCTTATTTACATTTTTCTTTTGTGGCATGAGATGTTCCCTCTTTGCTCAGGGAGCACAACATATCACTCAATTCACAGAGCTCTTCTCATTACTCTTCAAAAAGCCTATGTCATTTGTACTATTAGTCTATAGGGTTGTTAGTTAGATAGTACTTTATATTGTGTTCTACATTTTCTGATATTTATTTCTTATATCTAGCTATGCTTTCAACTCTCAAGACTGTAGTTCTCTATCAATCATTTTATTCTATATCAATAATTTCCCTCAATAACTTCTGACATGCTACCTTGTACACGATATATACTACAAAATATCTGTAGGATAATGGAGTCTTAGAACTTGAAGGACCCTTGATTCTTTTCTAGTTAAACTAATGTCTTAACAATTACTTTGACATATGGCATGTTTCAGTTAGCCAGCTTCTCATTAAAGATATCCTATGATGAGCAACTCACTGCCCTATTTCACTTTTAGACAGTTCTTTTAAGGATTTTCCCATTATACTAAGCCCAATTCCACATATATGTAACTTCCTTCCATTGTTTCTAGATCTTTTCTAAGGAAACAATGGAAAAAAAAAGATGACTCTCTTTTACATGAGTCTGCCTTTATGGAACATGACTTTTCTTTTTTTCTCCCTTTCTATAAATATTTCTAGGCAAGCAAATGGATAGATTTGACAGTAAATGAAACTAATTTCATTTATTCTAACTTCTCCGCCTACCAGCAGCAATTAGTTTATATGAGCCCTCTGTTTGTTAAGATAGAGAAGTAGATACTATAATATCCTTAGGTGTTATCTTTCCATATATTTTAGGAACATATAATCTTCTCTTACAATGATTCTTTTTAACTATAAAATTGTGGATACCTTTGCCCCAGCTATATAACTACAATGTCTACATCCAAAAGAGATTATAAAAAAGGGAAAAGAACCCACATATACAAAAAAAAATATTTATAGCAGTTCTTTTTGTGGTGGCAAAGAATGGGAGATTGAGGGAATGCTCAATTGGGCAATGGCTGAACAAGTTGTGTTATATGAATGTAATGGGATAATACTGTTCGATAAGAAATGATGAGCAGGCAGATTTCAGAAAAAAAAAACCTTCAATCACTTACGTGAAGTGATGGTAAGTGAATTGAGCAGAAGCAGGACAGCATTGTACACAGTAACAGCAAAATTGTACTATTATCAACTTTGATAGACTAAGTTCTTTTCAGCAATGCAATGAACTGAGACAATTTAAAAATTCTTATGAAAGAAAATGCTGTCCACAGTCAGAGAAAGAACTATAGGGTCTGAATCAAATATGTCTAATAAGATTCAACTTGTATAGCCTATTTCAGATTTTATGCCATTTTGAGGAGGGGTGTTAAGAGGGAAGTAAGAAATTCAGAACTTAAAATCTTATAAAAATGAGTGTTGAAAACCAAAAATAAATAAATTTAATTTTGAAAAATAAAAATATAAAAAGTGTCATTTTAGTGGCAATAGACTTTCAATATCAATTACTCATCCATTTGACTTGATCATTACATCTAATATTGAACTGCAAATCTCTTATGAAGTTTTTTAAAGAATAGTTATTCAAAGTGATCAATGTACAAGTTACTTTAAGGATTGAAATGAAAAGTCCTCATTAAATGTGAGGCAAAAAAGATGATTCACTACTTGTTCCCTTTTGAATATGTGAGTATGAATAAATTGAACATTTCTCAGATCAACTGTGCTTTTAAAACATTTTATTCATCATTGATATTGAGTGCCAATGATACCTAGTGCATTGCAGATAAAATAAATATTAAATTATCATTAATTGTCATGTCTACCTGAAGTAATATTTGACCATCATACAGGCAATCTGGTAATTTATATCCTGTGAATAGTCAGAGAGATATGCTAAAGATGAAGAAACAAGCCTAAGTCAGAGAGCTGTATGACCCCAAAGATTCATCTGGGTCATGTACATGTACTGACAAGGAACAGAATAATGATACAGTGAGCTAAGGTAACAACTGAAAAGGGAAATAAGAGGTCAGGATAAAATTTTCTCACTTGACTGTTTTCTTTTTTTTCCAGAGAAGCAACTTTGAAAAAAGTAGCTAGCCTAATCATAATAAATTCAACAAAACATTTTGCCTAATGAGGTCCCTTACTTAAATGGTTCATTTATTATTATATAGTATTCTCCATTTTCCTTTTAGAACTAAAAAGAGGATGAGCAAAGAAATCTCACAGGAACAACGCCAAAAACAAAAGAGAAATACTTCTCTCTTCTTATCATTCATATACTTCCTTGATAGTCTTAAGTTTCTGACATTGAAAACAATCACTAGAGCAGAAATTGAACTTTAAAGTCTCAACTTCTGCCCCCTGATTTTTCACTTCTCATTTTCCTTGCACACCTATTCTTCACCCACTTAATGAAGCATAGGGAAATTTGGTATCTCTCTACTCTGTCTTTCGATAGATCTAGCTCAGTGTTTGGAAGTCTCCAAAGGGAAGTATGGGAGATAAGAGGTATTAGATTACCTACTAAGCTGGTGGTCTACATAGTCATTGTGCTAACTACATTTTCGTATCACTGTGAAACCTGGACAGTATACCAGCACCATACCAGCAAACTGAATTGAATAACTTCCATTTGAATTGTTTTAGGACGATTCTGAAGATCACCTGGCAAGATAAGGTACCAGACTCTGAGGTCCTTTCTCAAGTTGAAATTTCAAGCATTCAAAATCTGCTGTTGAGAGGGCAATTCTAATGAGCTGGTCATTTTGTTTGAATGTCAAACATGTATTTGACTATTAAACTATTTTAAATATTATTCAATTTTTATTTATTATATTTATTTGTTAAACTATATTATTTATTAAACTATTAAACTATATTAAGAATTAAACTATTTTATAGAGAACTCACACAAGGCAAATTCTCACATGGAGGCAAGGAGAAGTGATACAAGGGCAGTGTCAAGGTCTCTGAAGAACATTGGAATTGATTGTGAGACAGGGGAGAAATTAGTGCAGGGCCACTTTTACATGGCATTCCTGTATCAAAGAATACACTGCTCTGAGCAAAGAATTGCAATAGCTCAAAAGAAATGTGAGATGAACAAATTTAGAGAAATCTCCATTCTAATATATACATATATATACATACATATATACATACATATATATACATACATATATACATACATATATATAATATATATATGAACTATTCATATTGGATCTGTGGTAGATTGTTCTGAGCTCGTTGGTCTTATCAGTCACAGTTGGATACACTGTTACCTTGATGCGAACATAGTTATGTCATTTTGATCTTCTTCAAGAATAAAGGACAACCAAATCAAAACCAAACTTTTATGTTTTCTTTCCTCTTATTCAGTCTCAACACTTCAGTCCATCACATTAACAGTCTCCTTTTTAAATTCCTTGAATCTCCTTTAACTACCACCACCCTTATTCAGATTCTTGAAGCATTTTACTATTGTTATTCATTTGTTTCAGTCATCTATACACTGCTCCATCTAACTGCATATTTCTACTATGGTATCATCCTAATTGGTCTCCCTGTGCCAAATGACTTAGGCCCCCATACCTTTCCAATCCACCCTCCACCTAAATACTAAAATGGTTTTCCTAAAATTCTTATCTGACTTTATCACTCACCTATGTACTGAACAAACTTTTATAGTTCTCTCTTGCATTGATAGTCAGATTTAAATTCCTTTCTTTAGCCAGTAAAGTCCTTCATAATCTGTACCCAAACTACCTTTCTAAACAGATTATTATGTTATTCTCTTTCCTGCATGATATTGTTCAACTAAATTGACCTTTGTTCTGTTCCTTATTAATGATACTCCATCTCTTTTCTTTCACCTTAATACTGACTTTCTCACATTACTAGAACACACTGCTACTTCAACTCCAACTGTTAAAATAATATTGTTTCCTTAAAAACTCTGTTTAAAGGATGCCATCTACATAACAATTTTATTGATCCCTCCAAATGGTAATGACTTCTATCAATAAATTTATCTTTCATTTATTTTGCATATTCTGCATAAACTTATTCATGAGCATGTTATTTCATGAACACCACCAAAGGTCTTTGTGGTTAGAGACCATTTCATTTTTAGCTTTGTATTATCAATACCTCAATACCATAAAAGAACATAGCAGGCATTTAATAAGTACTTCTTGACTAATAGATTAATTATATTGCCCAATATCTAATTCATCTTTGTTATGTGAATGGTTACATTCAAAATAATGGGATGCTCTGACAATTTTTTTAGTTTTGTAACTATTGCAAAACACATTACATACATTATCTGATTAAAGCCACATACCATCTCTTTTGGGTAGTAAAGATATTATTAATACCATTTCACATAAGAGGAAATGAAAATTTGGAGAGGTTAAGTATCAGAGGCAGGATTTCAGGCCATTTTTTCTTACATTTTTCTTTTACTTATTTATTGATGCATTTTGTCTACTATAGCACATGACCCCCCAATCTAGTTAAATAATAAAACTGGTGTTATAATAAATTAAACCTACTGTATGAGTAAGGATTATATATTAAATTGGCAAGGGAGATTGTGAAAATTGGGCTCTATTAAGCATATGGAAAATCTGTCTCCAAATCTTTCTGAGAAGCAAATATCAAATAGTTTCTTGACTGAATTTTGCTTCCCGTTCTCCTTTCCTGTGATTTATAATTTTCAAATGAGAAAAAAGGCCTGAAAGTACAATAGTGTGACATGACAACCAAAACAAAAGCAAAAATAAATAAATAAGTACTACAATTGAGTATTTATCATTAACAACACAATATTCAGGAGGAGAGAATTCATG
This sequence comes from Petaurus breviceps papuanus, assembly GCF_028583685.1. NCBI lineage: Eukaryota > Metazoa > Chordata > Mammalia > Diprotodontia > Petauridae > Petaurus > Petaurus breviceps. The sequence goes on along the minus strand of NW_027186349.1, from coordinate 3,301,818 downwards.
GCCCCATTCCTACTCTATCCTAATCATATTTTTCTAGAGTATTGTCTTCAAACCAGACCACCATATTTTAAGAGGATCATTGACAATTGAAAAAGAATGAGAAGGGAAATATCTCTGCCAAAGAAGTAACTGGGAATTATATCACACTTCCCCAAAATAAAAAAAAAATGCATAAACTAGGGATGCTAATCATGAATTGATACAATATAAATGCTTAGCACGGATTTGATTTGATGAATGTCTTTACATATGTGAAAGGTTGTCCAGTGGAAGAAGGATTAGACATGATTTATTCAGCTATACAGAACTAAATGCTGCATGTGAAACTTACAAAGAATCAAGTTTCAGTTTGGTGCAAGGAAAACCTCCTATAGCCTTATGAAAGGGTTGTTCAGGACATAGCAGTTTCTCTAGCACTTTAAACTTGACCACCTTCAAAAATATTTTTGAAGGTATTTATTCTCAGCAACTGGTAGGACTAATTGACTTCAGAGATTCCTCCTGAATTAGATAGTTTATGATATTATGCAACTCTTATTTTATTGATTATTTGACTCATTCATCAGGCATATACTGAGTTCCACTGTGTGCAAAAGTGCTAAAATAATTTTAAAAAGGGAAAAAAGTAGATAAAACTATTACCCTTGATAAATCTAATGTTTATACTATTAATAACTTTTGTTTTTAACATAGTATGCATTGCAAAATTATCCCTCCCACTTTCTATTCAGTAATCAATTGCTTATAACAAAAAAAATTAAAGAAAGAAAAAAAAGTTGATCATCAAAATCAACCATACAATACATCTGCTATATCTAATAATATAAAATATTTTAGATACATATCTAGTCTTTCTCTGCACTGAAGAGGCGGTTTTTTTTTTCAAATTTCTTTTGGAGGAGATTTGGTTATTATAATTACACAAAATTGAGTTTTGTTCCATTGTTCTTTTTGTTTGCAGCACGGTGAACATTTTATATAGTTTTACCAGATTTTTCCTCCAATTTGATCTTTATTTACATTGTTATAGGTATCCAAACTCTGGTTCCATTTATTTTGTTCAAGATAACTTTATATCCTTCTATTCTTCCTCAAATTACTTAATTTAATATAACACAGTTTATTCCATTATATGACTACTTTAATTTGTTTTGCAATTTCACAAAGGGCATCTATTTATTTCCTGTTCTTTGATACAACAAAAACTGTTATTAATATTTTGGTACATCTAGGACATTATTAACTCTGAACACCCATGGATATATATATATATATATATATATATATATATATATATATATATATAGCAGTGACAAATGTAAACCAAAGAGTATGAATATTTGACATTTTGCTACTTTTCTCATCCTTTATTTGCAAAGTAAAAAATTATATTTCACAACAGTTGTACCAGTTCACACTTCTACCAAGAGTACATTAATGTACCCTATCTTCCCCAGATTCCTCCAATATGAACTAGTCTCATCTTTGCCATTTTTCCAGGTACAAAGTGATAGAAGTTATTTTAATTTATACTTATTATATGCTGAGTGATAAATAATAGTATTTCATATAGTTGTTAATGTTTGTATATCTTCTGAATAGTTTATTCTTTATATAACATGAGCATTTGGGGACAGAGAAAGGGGGAATTAGAGGGATAAGGAAAAAGAGAAAGAGGATTAGGAGAGATATATTATAATGAAGTATTGGGGTCTATAAAGAACATAAATTATCAAGGAAATTGATAGCTCAATAAAATTTATATTTGACTAAATAGAAATTAAAAAAAACACTTTATATTGTATACAATGGAGTGCTGAAAAGGCATTTAAGGGAAAATAATAAATAAATAAAATTTTATGGTCATTTGACTCCAAGATGGACTTGCATAGGCTGAAACTGGTATAAGGGAAAACAGTTAGGATACTTGCCACAAAGAAAGGATGAGGTGTCAAGTATTGATATTGAATAAAGACTATATAAATGAAGAGAAGGATGTGATTGGAATAATGCTGCAGAACATATGGATCATGGTGACTGATAAGAGATGAAGGAGAATTAAGCTTTCAAATATAATTCCAAAATTCTGAACTTTAAGACTTAGTAGATAAAGTCATGGAAAGAATTTTTGAAAATGAAAAGAAACTATTGCTTAGAAAATGCTACATAAATCTATAGCTAATGAAATATCTATCAAATATCCATCAACTTTCAAGTCTTATCAGAATCTTTGTCCTTGTTTTGTATTCATTTTTCCTACCTTTTTCTAGTAAGAAGATTGTTTAGTTTTATATTACATTTTCAGACAAGGCTTATATCAAAGATATTAGGCAATATGAAATTACATTGTCCTTGATAATCCTATGCCATCTATAAATCACTTGCCACTCTTGATGTTTTCTAGGTTTGTGCTCTTTTCGATCAAGCTGCAATATTTTCTTGGCAACATAGAAAATGAGGTATATGCCAAATTATTGTAGAACAATGAGTTATCTGAATTTCATTTTTACATCAGTCAACATTTTTCTAGCACTCCTATCTATAAATCAATATCAAATTATGATAGGTTTTCTCTGTCAATAATTTACCCACAGAAGTATTAAGTCTTTACTATGAAATGTTTGCTGAACAACAACAAAAAAATGAACTGTCAAATGGGAAGTGCATTTTTCTTTTCATGTCTCTCTACCTACCCATGCAGAATTACAAGCAATCATGGTAAGCAATATAGCAGTAGAATGAATTATTTTTTCCTGTTTCTCATGAAAATAACTATATTGGCACTATTTTTCCACATCAAAATGAGAGACTTTTTAAAAGACTTAAATCACAAAAATATCAGCTGTAATTATTGAAAAATAAGAGAATAAAAATATTAATAACATTTTTGGAGTCATTACTCCTGTCAGTCTGACCACTCTTCAATATCCTTTTCAGGATTTATATATATATATATATATATCACCTGGTAGTGAAGGATATTCCCTAAAGATCTGCCCTGGCCTCTCTTCTTTTTTCCTTATGTATTATTTTACTTTATGATCTCATCAGCTCCCATGAATTCAATTATCATCCATATGCTGATTACTATCAAACATGTTTGTCCAGCCCTGAAAGTCTTTCCTCATCTCTAGTTTCACAAATCAAGCTTCTTATTAGACACCCAGGACTGGATGTGTTGGAGACATCTTAAACTCACCATGTCAAAACTGAACTCATTCCCTTCTCACAAAGTCCTCCTCTACTTTGTTCTCCCTTATTACTGTTGAGGGTACCACCATCTTCCTAGTAACCCAGAATCTTAACCCAGGTGTTATCCTCTATCATCATGCTATTTCATCATCCATATCCAGTCAGTTGTCAAGTCTTATCAATTCTACCTTCATAACATGTCTCATATTTCTCGCCCTTCTCTACTCTGACGTTGCCAGTTGCCATCACACTGTTGAAGACCCTCATCACCTAACTCCTTCTCTTTAAAGTCCTTGATACAAGTACATTGTAAATCCATGTGATGTTTTAATTTACTTTTTGCTTGTTTTGGAGGGAGAAATGCAGGGCAATTGGGGTTAAGTGACTTGCCTATGGTCACACAGCTAGTAACTGTTAAGTATCTGAGGCCGGATTTGAACTCAGATCCTCCTGACTCCAGGTTGGTGCTCTATTCACTGTGCCACCTAGCCTCCCTGATATTTTTATTTATCATTTAAAGTTAATTTAAGATCATTTATTTTAATTTTGTATTTTAAAAATATAATTAGTTCAATTATATCTCATATTATTAATCTATATATTCTGTAGCTTATGAATTTGCATGCACTTCATTTAAATGGACAGTTTTAATATAATTTAGCAAAATAATTCTAATAATTTTCTTTTGCCTTCATTTGTTGTAATTGCTCCTATTTTTTTTGTTGATTCTGCAACTTTATTTTTCTTTATCTTAAAATAAGACAGAATAGAAATCCATCTCACTAAACATTGGACAAAATATCAAAACACCAAAAAAAGTGATTTTCAAAATACTTAGCAGAAATCAATAATTGCTGAACTAGGAGATTGTTGTAAAGCCCAGTAATTCATGGCATATAAAATAAAAGAGTCATGGGGGTAAAGAATTGAAAGAAACTAGATACCTCAGGGGAAAAAAAACAGTAGAAATACATAAATAACTGGAAAAAAAGAAAGATATATATGAATATATACTCACTTTTTCATATATAATATGTACAGTTAGTATAGATATATGTCTACATATATTCATGATTTCCATTTATTTTGTTACTAGATTATCATTATTGGATACAACATACACACAAACACACACATATGTATACATATGTACATATATACATACATATATTCATATATTTATACACTCATTTATAAATGTATGTTTTTATGTGAATATAGATAGATAGATGTAGATATCTATGTCGATAGACAGATATGTGTGTGTCTATGTACGTGTGCATAACCATCTACACAATTAACCAGTCAAACAGATCTAATAATAATACTCTTAATAAACAACTTGAAAATTATATAAAAGTTTTCTATATACAATATTATACAAAATACAAAAGGAAAACTTTCAGACCTCTGAGAATCAGAAGACAAACTTAAGACTGAAATAATGTCATCATCATTTCCTGAAAGAACAAGACAAATCTCTCAGGAACATAACAATCTCAATCCAGATTTTTCAAATCAAAGAAAGAAAAAAATGTTATAAGAAAAAAAGAAGTTCAAATACTCAGGTGACATAATAATGAATGTAAATAATTTTGTACTTGTCGAAATAACTTTCAATACAACATCCCCAAATCTAAAAACAGACAAACAAATAAATGAACAAATAAATCAAAGGAAAGGAACCTATTCAGCAAAAGTAATTTTAATACCATGGAAGACAACAGACTTTAAATTAAACAGAGGGTTTCCAAATATTAGCAATGAAGAAGTCAGAACTGAAGAGATATGAATATAAGGCATTCAAAATAATCATAGAAAGGTTCTATATTTATTTGATTCAAATGGAACACATGTGGATGAATTATATATATATATATATATATATGTGTGTGTGTGTGTGTGTTTATATATATGTTAATATAATACTAAAAAACAAGTAACTTCAGATTCTTTGGAACTCTTAGATCTTCAATGATCAAATAAAACAATAACAAAAAAAGACAGAAGGCTTATGGGTGCTTTTGTTTCCTTTTCTATGCTTTTAGAAGACAAAAATAAAAGTGACAGTGTACTGCAGATAGAAGGGAAAATTGAAAGAGAAAACACTGTTGTATAATAGTTTCATAAATTGAAGAATATATACTTATGCAGGAAGTGATAAAAAGAAAAGATATCCAATGTACCTCCCTGTCATTTTATTTTATTTTTTTTCCTCCAAAATTGTATTTTAGACTTCACCCCAAAAGTTCACAATAAAGTTTAGATATGTTTCTCTACAGTTATGAATACATACATACCCTCCCCCACCTCCTAGAAGGCTACCATAAAGTTTAGATATGTTTAGATATATACACACATATATACATACATATATAGACATATGCATTCCCATATCTATTCTAATCCTGATCTTTGTTTTTATGTATATGTGTGTATATCTCTTGTTTCCTATCCTTCCTGCCTCCTCTACTTTACTTTTACCGATTACCTTGCACTCCTATTACTTGCCTACCCCCATCCAAAGATCCCTCCCCATCCTCTCATTCCCATAAATCTAAACACCCCCCTATACGCCTATTTACCTATTCTCTCACCCTCTCCTCTATAGATCCCTCTCTTGTCCTCTCCCCCCTCATAGTGTCCCTACCATATTATTTCTTCTGAATTCAGAAGACTTCTATGTGCTTTTAAGTAAATATGTATTATTCCCTCTTTCACCTATTCCTGTTGAAAATAGGTTACCAGAACTACCATCCCTCCTCCCCCATCTAATTCATGTGAAACACTTCTTCCTCTTGCACTTCCTTTGTATAAAATAATTACTCTTTTTAGCTGTTCCTAAATGGTTTTATTTTTTAAATCAATATCATGCTCAGGTTTGCTCCAATTTTTATTATGAACTATTCAATTATTAATAAGAATCTTAGACAGAAATTAGACATTTTTCATATATAAAAAGTAAACAGTCTGTCCTCAGGGATCCCTAATAATCAGTCTTTTATGTACCTTATATTTATATTCATTCTTGTATGGAGAATCATCTATTAAGATCAAGTTTTTTTTTATAATAAAGTCTTGAAAATTTGAGAGTTTATCAAATTTCCATTTTTTTTTGATTCAAGATAATTGTTAACTTTTCAGGGTATGATAGTTTTGGATGGAGTCCCAGTTATTTTGCTCTTTAATATGTTGTGTTCCAAGACCTTTGGTGCTTTAATATTTGTGCTGCTATGTCTTGTGTAATTCTAATTGTGGCACCCTCATATTTAAATTGTTTTAATATTGATGCTTTTTATAATTGTTTCTTGAGCTGGGGATTTCAGATTTGAGTTATGATATTCCTATGAGTTTCCTCATAGGATCTCTTTTAAGTGGTGATTAATGTTTTTTTTTCTTCTATTTCTACTTTCTCCTCTTGTTCTAATGCTTCAGGACAATTATCTTTAATTATTTCTTGTATTATTATATCAGGATTTTTTATCATAATTTTCAGTTAGTTCAATTATTTTTATTTTCTCTTCTTGATCTATTCTCCAAATCTGCTGTTTTTTTTCTTATAAAATTTTTGCTTTCTCTTCTATTTTTTCATTATTCACATTCTGTGTAATCATTTCTTGATCTCTTATAATTTTACTACTTTCACTTTGCTCAATTCCAATTTTCAAGGTGTCATTTTCTTAAGGTTCTGGATCTCCTTTTCTAGTTGGTTGACTTTCCTTTCATACCCTTTTTGTTTTTCTTGTATTATTCTTTTTTTCCCCTCCATCTCTGCAATTGATATTTAAAGTCTTTATTAAGATCATCTATAAATTCTTTTTAGGCAGGTGACAATCTGATGTTACTCTTTGGGCAATTCTTTACTTCAATTTCCTCCTCCAAAGATGAACCTTGGTTTTCTGTATTACCATAATAGTTTTCTTTATAGTTGGATTATTTCTCTGTTGCCTGTGCATTGGCAGGGGGGAGGGGCGGGGGGGGGTGATAGCATAGTTATTGGTAGTCACCTCTAGTACTGGGGTATGGGAAATGGTGCCTCTTGCCCCAGATCTTGAGTTCTTCCCTTTAACATGAAACAAGTCAAACCTCCAGCCTCCTGTAAGAGCTCATAGCCCAGGGTTTTCTGCACTCACCAGCCATGTGCTGGTTTATTCTAGCTCCCACTGCTCTTTGCAGCACAGCTGAGTCTGGAGTTCTTGGTCAACAAAGCTTCCATTGATCTTCCCAGGCACAGATGCCCAATTGCCTTCACTATCTCAGGGGTAAAAGTACCTGTGGTTCAGGTCCAGGTAGCCTCTCAAACCAACTAACCCCAGGGCTTGCCTATTGTTGTTTAAGAGGCTTACTGCTTGCTGTTAAAAGGGAAATTAGCCTGGAGGTGTTTACTATTCCTGGGGACGAAACCTCATCTTCGAATTTTTCTTCTGATCTTCTCAAATTGTCCCAAGGGGGCTCAGGTATTTTCCACTATTCTTATTTATCTACACCCTAACTTTTTTCCTCCTGAGGTGCTACTTTAACTCTTTGGTGTGAGAAGATCTTCATAGCTTTGGATTTTCTGACCTGCTCCGCCATCTTAACTAAATCCTTTCCCTTCTGGTCATTTTAAATGGATAAAAGAAGCTTGAACACAGCCACAGTCTTGTGGCATGCACACAAATACAAATACACAATCCCACACAGACTCAGTGATATTTTTGTATAGATACTTAAGCTCAGAAAAAGAAAATAAGACTATAAAGACAAAGAATGAGGGAGAGAGGGGTCTAAGAACAGAGGCAAAATAGGTAAAAAAAATCATCATAAAAATTTTTAGGGGGTGAGAGAAAGATGAAGAGGGACTAAAAGAAAGGAAGACAAAGTAAAAACCTGACATTTGCAGGAGGGGGAGTGGATGAAAAGAATTTGAAAAGATGAGAAATATGTTGTTTCATTAATAAATCACAAGTGACAGGCAATGTCTGTTAACACCTGATTTGTAAAAGAAAAGAAAAGAAAAAGAACATGAGAGCAAAGAAATTTTAAAAAAAGGAAAAAAAATTAAATATAGGGGGAGAAATACAAATTAAATAGTTATAATACTGAATGCAAATTGGATAAATGAGTTCATAAGATGATACAGAATAGCATAATATATCTGAAAATGCAATTCAACAGTTTGTAGTTTACTAGAAACACACTGGAATCAGAAAGATAAATGATAGGCTATAATGATTTTTTTTCTGATTTAATTGAACTTTAAGAAAAAAACAGGATAGCAATCATTCCATATGAAGGCATGAAAAAATCATATATATGCATATGTATGTATGTATATGTACATATATAGATGTACATGTTTTATGTATATATGTGTGTGTTTGCATATATACATGCATACCCACACATACACACACACACACTCTTGGAGTGAACCTTAATAAAACCCTTTATATATAAGTATTATATAATTCTAAAGAAAATAAGAGAGTTAAGGATTTGGGCAGAACTTTAGAAAAAAGGGATTATACTTTTCTAGCAAACCTTGAATGGAAATACAAAGGAATTCACTTACCTCTCAACTCTATACGACACATTAATGAGAAAAGTAACTATGAAAACTTCTGAGCATAAAGCATGAAGACCTCTTAAAAATGTAAGAAAGCAGAAATACCAAAACATCATTTGTGGGCAACAATGCAATTAAATTCTATTAAGTAAAAATACTGAAAGAACACAAATTTTACAAAGTCACTAGGGACTAAATAGCATATTTATTTAAAAATTGAGTATCAAAGAACACATTTTAGAAACAATAAAATTATTCAAAAAACAAAACAATAAGGAGGGAATAGTTCAAAACCTATGGGATACAGCTGATAGAATCCTGCTATTATGAGAAAAAAAATAAATCTCTTTTTAGTCTATTTATCAAAAAAGTTAAAATCAAATAAAAGATGGAAATCAACTAAAACTTAAATAAATACTTGTAAATAATCCAATTGTCCTCAAGTAAATAATGAAGTACAAATTAGAAAATTTGAAGACACTTATCAAAAGAAAATAACATGGAATTGAATTCATAAATGAAAATAACAGTATTTTTTTTTACAAAAATAGCTAATTTGATTTTTAAAGAAACAAAATAAAAATTCTATAAAAAAGCTTTATAAATAAAAACATAAAACTGTTAAAATGAAGTAAAAAGTATAAGAAAATATTGCATAATTATATAGTAAAATTATAAGAAACAATGGATAATCGAAGAAGCATAAAGTCTCCAAATTAGAAAAAAAAAAAAGAAAAAATAGATTTTTAAAAATTACAAAATTAAATTGGAAAGTCCATATAGGGACCTTTTTAAAATTACTTAACACTATCTATTTTTCCCAATTAATTGGAATTAGACTTTTCAACATTCACTTTTATAAGATTTTGAGTTATATATTTTTTCTCCCTTCCTCCCTCCCAACCTCCCCACCCAACACTACCCAAGACAGCAAGCAATCTGATATATTCTTTACATGTAAAATTATGTTACACATATTTCCACATTAGTCATGTTATAAAAAAAGAATCAGAGCAAAAGAGAAAAATCAAAAATAATTTTGCTGGATAAATTTCTCATTTCTAAAATATGTAAAGAACTGAACCAAATTTATAAGAATTTAAGTCATTTCCCAGTTGATAAATGGTCAAATGATATGAACAGTTTTCCTATGAAGGAATTAAAGTTACCTATTATTATATGAAAAAAAAAATACTCCAAATCACTATTGATTGGAGAAATGCAAATCAAAACAACTATCAATTACCACATATTACCATTCAGACTGGTTAACAGGACAAAACAGGAAAATTACAAATGCCTGTATATCTTATTTCCCAGTTGCATGTTTAAAAAAAAAGATAATATATACATATATATGTGTACACACACACACACACACACACACACATTTTTTAAACATTTGATTTTAAACTTTGGATTCCAGATTCTTTCCTTTCCTCCCTCAGTACCCATCCTTACTGGGAAGATAAGCAATTCAATATACATACGCAAAACATTTCCATAGTGGATGTATTGTAAAAGATTGACTATATTACATTCCATCCTACCTTACCCGCCCACTTGTTCTATTCTCTCCTTTGACCCTATCCCTTTTCAAAAGTGTGATCTTCAATGTTACCTGCCCTCCAACCTGCCCTCCCCTCCATCATCCCCCATCTCATCCCTATCCCCCCTACTCTCCCGTAGGGTGAGACACCCTATTTAGTGTATATATCATTCACTCCCTAAGCCAAATTCAATGACAGTAAGGTTGACTCATCCCCATTTGCCTTCCTTTTCTGCTCCTCCATTGTAATAGTTTTCCCTTGCCTCTTCTATATGGGATAATTTGCCCCATTCTGAATGTCCCAGTCACTTCTCATTATATTCCTCTCTCGCCTCTCAATTTTACCTTTTAAGTATCATCCCTTCCTACTCAACTGGTCCTATGGCCTCTGTCTATGTATACCTGTACAAATATATACACACACTGACATATATATTCATATGCCCATATACCCTCCTCTATAGACATATGTATGAATACATACATACATATATATGTATACACACACATATATGTATATATATGTGTGTGTTTGTGTGTGTATATACACACACATTTATATTCCCTTCGACTATTTTCATACTAAGAAAAGTTTCATAAGTTGCAAAAATAATTTTTCCATGTAGGAATGTAAATAGTTTAACTTTGATAAGCTCCTTATGATTTCTTTTCCATGTTTACCTTCTCATGCTTCTCTTGCTTCTTTATATCTTAATGGCAATTTTCTATTCAATTCTGTTTTTTTTTTTCATCAAGAATGATTGAAAGTCCTCTATTTCATTGAATTACCATATTTTCCCCTGAAACATGATACTCAGTTTTACTGGATGTGTGATTCTTCCCAGCTCCTCTTTTGGGATCTTTTCAAGAGGTGATCAGTCAATTCTTTTAATCTCTATTTTGCCCTCTGGTTCTAAAGCATCAGGACAACTTTCCTTGAGAATTTCTTGAAGGATGATTTTTAGATTCTTTTTTTTATCATGATTTTTCTGGTTGTCCAATAATTTTTAAATTATCTCTCTTGGATCTATTTTCCAGGTCAGTGGTTTTTCCAATGAGATATTTCACATTGCCTTCTATTTTTGATTTGTTTGGATCTGTTTATTAGTATCTTGATTTCTCATAAAGGCACTAGCTTACATTTGCTCGAATCTAATTCTGAAGGAATGATTCTCTGCAGTGAGCTATTGAGATTCTTTTTCCATCTAGCAAAATCAGCTTTTTTAGGCATTCTTCTCCTTATTGGCTTTTTGAGCCTCTTTTGCCATTTAAGTTAGTCTATTTTTAAGATGTTATTTTCTTTACTCAGGTTGTTGACTTGCTTTTCATGACTTTCTTTCATCATTATCATTTCTTTTCCAAATTTTTCCTCCACTTCTCTTATTTGGTTTTCAAAATCCTTCTTAAGCTCCTCTGTAGACTGTAAGCAGTTCATATTTTTCTTGGAAGTTTTTGGTGCAGGAGTTCTGACTGTAATGTCTTCCTCCTGTTCCATGCTTTGATCTTTTTTATCTTCCAAAAAGGAGTCCAAAATCAGATTGCTGTGCTTGCTTTGCTTCCTTTGCTTGCTCATGTTGCCACACAATTATTTTACTTTTAAGCTTTTTGCCACAGTAGAACTCTGCCTCCAGAGAGGAAAGCTTTGTCCCAAATTGATGGGGTTTTCTCAGCTGCCATAGCTATTAGTTGGCTGCCCTCTCAGAAGCCTCCAGTGTCTCTAGCACACTGGTCATGTACCCCAGGATCACCATCCTAGACAGCAGTCTGTATCCAAGCAGGTAAAAGCAAGAGTGATTATGCCTCAGAGTGATTGTTTGGTACCCCTTACAATCTGTAGGCCAGGAGCTCTGAAGCAACCACACAGCAGTGGCTGCTGTGTCTCAGCTGCTTCTCACCCCAGGGGCAGAGGCTGGACCATACTCCCAGACCCCCTGTTACCAAAGTTCACTGACCTCTCACTTTGTCTTTGGCATTTTGGGGTTGATAATTCTGGAAACTGCCAAAGCTGCTGGTGACCCACTCTCCCACCCTCCCTCTAGCAGCACTGGTCATGGCAGCCCTGAAGCTAAAACCTTGGACCCACAGTGGTCTGGGCTGTGCTCCCATCACATTATGATTGACCTTTCCTGCCAGCCTGCCAGGCTTTCTTCAGCGGGAAGTTTGTTTCTCTCTGTCAATCTTTGGATTCTGTTGCCTTGAAGTTTGTTTAGAGACATTTTTTATAGGTGTTTGATATGGTTATTGGAAGGGGTGGAGCACAGGGAGTCTTCCTGCTTCTACACCACCATCTTCCCTCCTCCCCCTGTCATAATTTTTTTTAGCAATGTAATTCCCTTCCTTATCTCTTTTGAGTAAACCTACTTTTGTTTTTGCTTTGTCTGCTCTTTTTTCTTCATCTGAAGCATAGTATATTCTGATCCAGCCTTTTACCTTTACTCTGTGTGCATCTATCTGCTTCAAATATTTTTCCTGTAAAAAATAGTTCAGGATCATGTTTTTTTTTTTTAATCCATTCTGCTATTTGCTCCTATTTTATCTTCATCCCTTTCACATTCACAGCTATGATTACTAACTGTGTCTTTCTCTCCATCCTATCCCCCTGCCATTTATACTTTTCTTGTTCCTTTCAACCTTTCCCTCCTCACCAATGTTTTGATTCTGACCACTGCCTCCCTCACTCCTTCAATCTGCTTTCCCTTCTTTCAGCCACCTCTGTTTAGTTTCCCTTTCCCCTATTATACTTGTCATCTCTTATGTTCTCCCTTCTATTGAACCCTTTCCTTCACTTTCCTCTTTCTTCTCCAACTTTCCTATGGTAAGATAGATTTCTACAACTGACTGGATGTGTATGTTATTCCCTCTTTGAGCCAAATCCAATGAGAATGAATTTCAAACAATGTTCATACCCCACCCCTTTCTCTCCACTACAACAAATCTTTTGATCATCTTCATGTCATGTAATTTATCCTCTTCTACCTGCTCCTTTCCTCCTTTTTTAGTACAATCCTTAATTTCAACCCATAGTTATTTTTATACCATCACATCAAAATCAACTTATATCCATACCCTCTTTCTATGTATACCCTTACCCACTACCTGCCCTAGTAATGATGTACTTTTCAAGAATTAAAAATACCACTTTCCTATGTAGGGATGTAAACAGTTTAAGCTTAATTAATAACATGTTTGTTTGTTTTTTCTTTCCTGTTTTCCTTTCTTTCTTCTCTTGAGTCTTGCATTTAATCATCAAATTCTCTGCTCTGCTCTGTTCTTTTCATCAGGAATGATCAAAAATCTCTTGTTTCATTGAATTTCTATCTTTTCCCCTCAAAGATTTTCTCAATTTTGTTACATAGTGGACTCTTGGTTGTAAGCCAAGCTCCTTTGCCTCCCAGAATATCATATTCCAAGTCCCCCAATCCATTATGTAGAACCTTCTAAGTCTTGCGTAATACTGACTGTGGTTCCTCAATATTTAAATTGGTTCTTTCTGTCAGCTAACAGCATTTCCCCTTTACCTCATAATTCTGGAATGTGGCTGAAATATTCCTTGGAGTTTTCATTCTAGGATTTTTCTCAGGAGTTGATCAATGAATTCTTTCAGTGATTATTTTAACCTTTGTTTCTAGGATATTTTGGCTAGTTTTATTGGAAAAATGTTTGGAAGATACTCTTCAGTCTCTTTTTTTCTTGATCATTGCTTTCAGGTAATCCAATAATTCTTAAATTATCTCTTCTAATCTATTTTCTAGATCAGTTTTTTTTTCCCCAATCGTGTAATTTACATTTTCTTCTATTTTCATTCTTTTAATTTTGTTTGACTGATTCTTGATGTCTTCTGCAGTCATTTACTTCCACATACTAAATTCTAATTTATACGGATTTTTTTTCTTCAATTAGCTTTTGTAATTCATTTACCATTTGAGCAATTCTACTTTTCAAGGAGTTGTTTTCATTGTTTTTTTTTCCAATTTGGTCAATTATATTTTCTTAAGGAATTTTTTTCTTCAATCAATTTTTGTCCTTCCTTTTCCAATCTGTTATCTCTTTCTTGTATATCTCTCCTTCCCCCCCCCAATTTTTCTTCTTCCTCTTTTATTTGAACTTTTAAATTCTTTTTAAGCTTTTTCAAGAAGGTTTTTTGTTCTTGAGATGAATTCATAATCCATTTTGAGGCTTCACAAGTAGTTTTATGAACAATGTAGTTCTTTTCTGAGTTTTTGTTTTCATCTTCCCTGTCATCCTAGGAACTTTCTGTTGTCAAAGATCCTTTTTAGTTCTTGCTCATTTTTTTTTCTATTTCATCGTTTTAAAGTTGAGATCTCCTGTTGTGCACAGGGAACACAGTCTCAGGTTTATTGTGCTATGTTTTAGGGCCCTGGGCACTGTCTTTCTGTGCTGGTGGCTCAGGTACTAGTGGCTTGCTCGCTATGCTAGGGTGACCCAGTCTAGTCGTGTCTAATCTTTCTTGCTTTTGGCAGCTGGAATTTGTCTTCTCTCCTGGGACAGGAGTACTCACAACTGACCAGCTGTGACACTGGCCTGCTGAGGTATGATCAATATGCCTGCATCTATGTTATACCTAGGATCCTCTGGCTGACTTGCCCAGACACAGACTAAACTGGACTGTGCTCTTCTTTTATCCAAGTGAGACCAGACTTTTCTGCAATCCTCCTAAGTTTTATTAAGCTGGAAAATTGTTTCACACCATCTTTTTGTAGGTTCTGTTGCTCCAGAATCTATTTAGGAGGTTGATTTAATAGGAAACTGGGGAGAAATCTTGCGACTTCCCACATTCTCTCCACCATCTTGGTTTTGCCCATAAAAGACCTTTCAAAGGGAAAATGAAGCAATATTTTAGGTCCAAAAAGATTTACAAGACAATTTTAATGTTGATTTATTTATGTATTAGGATAAGTATTTGCAATATCAATAAAAATTAAGAAACTCTTTCACATTATTTTTGTGATACAGATCTGGTTTTGATACCTATACCTGGATAAGATAAAGAATAAGATAAAGCATAATTAAGCTGGGGAGTAATCAAAGTCCTAATGGACATTGGTTCAAAATATTTAAGCAAAATATCAGCAAATAGACAACAAAAACCCATTAGAAAGAGGATACACTATGACTAAGTTAGATTTCCTTATTAATTTATTCTTGTTTCAGAAATATATCAAGAAATTATTTTTTCCTAATTTATAATGTTAAGAACCATACAACAAAAGATAAGAGATTAATGTATGAATAGACTTTTCAAAGGAATAAACTCAAAATTTCACATAAAAACATGCTATAAATCACTTATAATTCATGAAATGCAAATCAAAGCAATTTTGAATTTTCTTCTCATACTCAAATATTTGACAAGTTGAGAAAAGCTGGAAATGACAAAAGCATTGAGGCCTTGTTTTATCAGATGAACTAGTGTATATTTGGTGGAACTGGTCCTGTCATTTCAGAAAGGAAATCCAAATTATACCCCAATATTGCCTAAATGGAACATACCCATTGACCCATCTACAATAAGCCAAAGAGATCAGAGAAAGAGGAAATACACACACATAAATATTTATTTGTGTACAGATATGTGCTTGTATATAAATGTAAGTAGTTGTGTATATGTGTGGATAGACACACATGTATATATGAATGTATCTATGCATATACTTATACGTACATATATATTTATGCAATAGACCCAAATAGAAATTAAATGTATTTTTTTGAAGCAGATAGGAAAATGGGAAATTTTCTACAAACTAATGTAGAGGAAAGTAAACTCAACTAGAATAGCAATTTTTAAAGTAAAAAAAAAATTATAGAGCAAAACAACTTTGAAAGACTTTCAACCTCTTATCAATGCAATGATAAACCTGGAGTTAATAAGGCAGAATTTTATCCACTGCATTCATTCCTTGCCGGATAGGTAATGAAATTGAAATTTGGAGTTAGATAGATTTTCAAGCATGTCCAATGAGGCAATTGGTTTTGCTGAATTATGCTTAAGCATTTTATTTTTTTTTTAATTTTTTTCAATGGGAAGACATGTTTGGAGGGGGAAGAATAGAAATGTATATAAAATAAATGAATATATTTTTAAAGTGCATATAGTATAGACTCTTACCTGGGAGAGAAGTAGAACAAGGTACAACTTCATTGCTAAGCTTAGAGAGAAAAATTGTATGGGATGGGTGGAGGACTTTAAGTCAAAACTTAATATAAGACCTTTGAAGCAACATAGAAGAATCTTAATCATTGTCATAAAAAAGTTGTAGGGTAGAATAATGTGATTTAGATGAGGGAAGATGGACCACTGAGTGCAAGGAGGTAAAACATAGTCATGAAGATTTTCCCATTGGAAAAAAAAAAACACAGACCTTTTTTTAAGAATGAAGTTACTCTAAAGAAATATGATGAGAATCCAAGGATGTTGTTAAATGAGACATAATTCAGTTAACTACGAAAAGAAGATAGAAATAATGTTGAATTTTGGCTCTCTGTTGAGAAGTACTAAGGCAAATACAGGTCCATAAGACATTAATAGCAGAATAAGAGAGATCATTGCTGTATTCTTAAGGGAATTTTTTTCCTGAACTATATTGGATAATTGTTCAATACCTTTTAAACTTGGTGACTAAAGCCATAATAGATGCTTGCTTTGGAGGTGTGGAAAAAATCTTCTGGTTGTATCATGAAAGTAACAAATGAATAACTAATTAAAATGGCCAAGAAAAGCATTGAGATTTCTGGATTATGACTTAAAATATAGGCATGATGGACTTTTGACTATGAAATTTTATTGTATTTAATAATAAATTATTATATCTTTATCTCTGTATATATATACACACATTTTGCCTATAATGTTCATGGGATTTTTCATTTTAGGTTTAATTTAAGAAGAGAAACTCATTCTTTTAATTTCTACTTTGCCTATCTCCTAAGAGATCTTTATATTTTCTAGGAAAAAGGTATCTAAGGGTCTCCCACCCTTGGTCCCTCTATTAAATGTGTTCAATGATTTTTTAATGATCTCTCCTTGATCTATTTTACAGGTCAGATTTTCTATGTAGTGAGATAATGTTTTTTCTATCTTTTTTGATTTTCTCTATCTTACTGTTTCACAGAGTTTTTAACTTTCGATGTGGCTTGTTCTAATTTTCAGGAAGTCTTGTTTGTGTGTTTGTCTGCTCATTGTTCTAGTCTGCTTCCTGACTTAAGACAGACTATAAGGGAAAGACTCTGTGAATTACTGATGTAAATTCTGCACTGGTGTTATCAGTGCTGTCCTTGATATTGAGTGGGGTTTTATTCTGGGATCTTAGGAACAACTCTTGAAGGTAGGGACATGCAAGCTTTCAGTCCTCCCAAAGATGTAGGATCCCACTGCAAAGTCTGATCTCTATGGTTGTGGTTTAAGCTTATAGCTCTATCATTGCTAAACTTGATGACAGCAGTTTCAGTTTATTGTAGAGGCTGAAACCAATGACTGAAATGTAAATCAGATGTAAGAAAAATGGAGGCCAGGAGACGGAGTCAAGATGGCAGAGTAGAAGCAGGACCTCCTGGCGGCTCCAGCTTCCACCTTACCAAATCAATGTAAAAAGGGGACTCTGAACAAACTTTGGAGCTGCAGAACCCACAAAATGACATAGAGATACTCACCTGC
This sequence comes from Petaurus breviceps papuanus, assembly GCF_028583685.1. Classification (NCBI taxonomy): domain Eukaryota; kingdom Metazoa; phylum Chordata; class Mammalia; order Diprotodontia; family Petauridae; genus Petaurus; species Petaurus breviceps. The sequence goes on along the minus strand of NW_027186349.1, from coordinate 3,283,854 downwards.
CTCTGAGGACAGCACAGCAGGCTGACAGGAATTGGCCAGAGGAGGACTCTGGGAGCTGAGCCCAGGCCTGCGTGAGCTGGAGGTTATAGCCCCAGGACAGGCCTGACCAGCTGCTGGCCATAGGGACTCCAAATCTGCAGCAGTTGTGACCATTTCCAGAATTACCAAAACATAGATGCGAAGGACAAAGTGAGAGGTCAATGCAGTCTGGACTTTGGGACCCATTAATTGGAAGTGCTTAGGCTTTTGCCCCCAGGACAAGAAGCTGCTGAGACGCTGCTGAGACACCCAGCACAGCCAGCCAGTGACACGTGGCAGCTTCAGCTCCTGACTGAGTATAGGGGGACCAAGTGACCAGTCTGAGGGATAATAACTCTTGCTTTAACCTGCTTGGATCTGGATTGCAGTCTAGGGTGGAGGTCCTGGGATGTGTGTCCAGTTTGCCAGAGCATGTGGATGCCTCAGAGAGGGCAACAATCTAATAACTATGGCAGCTGAGAAAACCCCAGGGTTTGGGATAGAATCTCCCCTGTCTGGTGGCAGAGTTCTACTGTGGCAAAAAGCCCAGGGATCAAGTGACTGAGGGGTGACATGACCAGCCAAAGCAAACAAAGCAGGCAGAAGATTCCAACATTAGACTCCTATATTGGGGACAAAAAGGTGAAAAGCATGGAACAGGAGGAAGAGAGTGAAGTCAGAACTCCTGCACCAAAAGCTTCCAAGGAAAACATGAGCTGGTTACAGGCCATAGAGGACCTTAAGAAGAAGATAAGAGAAGTGGAAGAAAAATTGGGAAGAGAAATGAGAACGATGCAAGAAAATTATGAAATGAGAGTCAACAACCTGAGGAAAATCACACCTTAAAAAAATAGACTAATCCAATTGGCAAAAGAGGCTCAAAAAGGCAATGAGGAGAAGAATGGCTGAAAAAGATGAATTTGCCAGATGGAAAAAGAATCTCAAAAGCTCAATGAGGAGAATCATTCCTTAAGAACTAGATTGGAGTGAATGGAAGCTAATAACTTTATGAGAAATCAAGATGCTATTAAACAGATCCAAACAAATTAAAGAACATAATGCAATGTTATATGTCTCATGGGAAAAACCACTGACCTGGAAAAAAGATCCAGGAGAGATAATTTAAAAATTATTGGAATACCTGAAAGCCATGATCATAGTAAGAACCTAGAAATCATCCCCCAGGAAATTCTCAAAGAAAACTACCCTGATATTTTAGAACCAGAGGGCAAAATAGAGGTTGAAAGAATCCACTGATCACTGCCTACAAAAGATCCCCAAAAGAAAACTCCTAGGAATATTGTAGCCAGGTTCCGGAATTCCCAGATTAAGGAGCAAATATTACAAGCAGCCAGGAAGAAATAATTTGTATATTGTGGAAACACAATCAGGATAACCTAGAATCTGGCAACTTCTACATTGTTGGATCAAAGGGCTTGGAATATGATATTCTGGATGTCAATGGAGCTAGCATTAAAACCAAGATTCACCTAACCAGCAAAACTGAGTATCATGTTTCTGGGGAAAATATGGTCATTCAGTGGAAAAGAGGACTTTTGAGTATTCTTGCTGAAAAAACCAGAGTTGAATAGAAAATTTGACATTCAGATACAAGAAGAAAGAGAAGCATGAGAAGGTAAACAGGGAAAAGAAATTATAATGAACTTATCAAAGTTGAACTATTAACATCCCTACATGGAAAAACAATAAATGTAACTGATGAAACTTTTCTCAGTATGAATATAGTTGATGGGAATAGAAATATATATATATATATATATATATATATATATACATATATATATATGTGTGTGTGTGTGTGTGTGTATGAGGATATATGGGCATATGAATATATATGTGAGTGTGTGTATATATGTTTACAGGTATACATAGATAGAGGGCACAGGGCCAATTTAATAGGAAGGGATGATACTTAAAAGGTGAAATTAAGAGGTGAGAGAGGAATATAATGAGAGGAGATGGGGAGAGACAGAATGGGGTAAACTATCTTAATATAGAAGAGGCAAGGGAAAATGGTTACAATGGAGGGGAAGAATAGGAAGGCAAAAGGAAATGGGGTCAATCTTATTCTCATTGAATTTGGCTTGAGGAGGGATGAAATACACACTATATAGTGTATCTCACCCTACAGGAGAGTAGGGGGAAGGGAATGAGAGGGGGGATGATGAAAGGGAGGGCAGCCTTGAGGGTAGTTAGAGGCACACACTTTTGTAAAGGGAAAGAGTCAAAGTAGAGAATAGAACAAGTAGGAGGTGGGATAGGAGGGAGGGAAATATAGTCAGTCTTTTACAATAGTTATAATAACTAATAATAAGTAATAAAAGGGAATCAATTTGGAATTCAAAGTTTTAAAATCAAATGTTTATATATATATATATATATATATGTATATATATACTACTATTATTAATACTATTTTACATATAATCAAAAAATAAGATATACAGGCACTGGGGCATAGAGATCCACAATGCCCTACTGGAAAAGTGGAAAGGTGTGTGGGAGAAAATATGGGAGAGAGCAGATTGGAGGAGAGGATATCCTGAGGGACTACAATTTTGGGGCAGTGTGTAGGGGAAAAAAGGGGAGAAAATTTGCAACTCAAAATCTGGCAGAAATGAATGATGTAAATCAGAAGTTAATAAAGCATTTGAAAAATGGAAAAGAAAAATGGAGTCCAGTATGGACAGGTTTCTCTCCTCTAGGAGTTTGTGTAAGGTAAGAGAGACCTCGAATAATTGTAGTTTTTATTCCAAATCCCTTGCAAAAGGAGAAGTAGAGAGAGGCTACAAAATCTCAATAAAAACTTCCATATATATATGGAGTATATATATATAGAATAACATGTTATTTGGTGATATCAGTGGGAAAAAAAAAAACATGGTTCTAGGGAATATCGCTAAATATATTGAAATTTTTAAGAACTATGAGAAGTATATCTGACTGGCTCTGGATTAAGAAAACTAGAGGGCAAAGATTTGTAGATTTCTGTCAGGGGCAGAGCCAAGATGGCAAAGTAGTAGGACTTCCACATGGCACCTGGTTCTACCACCTCCAATACACATAAAAATAACTGTACACAAATTCTAGAGCTACAGAACCCACAGAGTGACAGAGAGAATCTAACCTCCCTCTGAAGACAACCTGGCAGACTGGCAGGAAGGTGCCATCACAGGACTCTGGGAGCAGAGCCCAGCCCCATGTGAGTTCAAGGTTATAGCCTCAGGGAAGCCACAACTAGTCACCAGCCTGATGGAATTCAGCAGAGTGTATCACCAGCAGCTGTGGCCGTTTCCAGAATTATCAACCCATAAATGCCAAAGACAAAATGAGAAGTCAGTGAACTTTGGGAACAGGGGGTCTGGAACTGTGGTCCAGCCTCTGCCCTTGGGGTGAGAAGCAGCTGAGGCACCAGAGCTGTGCAGCTGCTGTCAAGTGGCTGGCTCAGAGCTCCTGGTCTGCAGATTGTACATGGACCAAGAAATGGGTCTGAGGGATAATTGCTATTGTTTTAACCTGCTTGGACTTGGATTGCTATCTTGGATGGAGGTCCTGGGATGGTGTGGCCAGTGAGCCAGAGTGTGTGTAGGCTTCAGAAAGGGCACCCAACTAGTATCTCTGGCAGCTGAGAAAACCCCATCAATTTAGAATAAAGCTCTCCTCTCTGGAAGCAGAGTTCCACTGTGGCAAAAGGCGCACATGTCAAGTAATTGAGAGGTAACATGAGCAAGCAAAGGAAGCAATGCAAGCACAGCAATTTGAATTTACACTACTATTTTGGGGACAAAAAGGATCAAAGCATGGAGCAGGAGGAAGACAAGTAAGTCAGAACTCCTGCACCAAAACTTCCAAGAAAAATATGAATTGGTTACAGGCCATAGAGGGAAGTTAAGAAGGATTTTGTAAACCAAATAAGAGGTGAGGAGGAAAAATTGGGAAGAGAAATGATAATGATGCAAAAAAATCATGAAATGGAGCAGCCAGGTAGCACAGTGAGTAAGAGCACCACCCCAGTGTCAGGATAACCTGAGGATCGAATCTAGGCTCAAACACTTAGCACCCACCCAGAAACACCTGGCCATATAACCTTGAGCAAGTTACTTAACCCCAATTGCTTAGGGGTGGCCAGGTGGTTCAGAATAAGAGTACCAGCCCCAGTGTCGGGATGACCTGGGGATCGAATCCGGGCTCAGATACTTAGCAACATACCCAGAAATAACTGGCCTTGTAACCTTGAGCAAGTTACTTAACCCCGATTGCTTTTAAATAAAAAGAAGAAAAACACCTTAAAAATAGACTAATTCAAATGGCAAAAGAGACTGAAAAAGCCAATGAGGAGAAGAATTCTTTAAAAAGCCAAATTTGCCAGATGGAAAAAGAATCTCAAAAGCTCACTGAGGAGAATATTTCATTAAGACTTAAAATGGAGCAAATGAAAGCTAACGACTTTATGAGAAATCAAGATACTATTAAACATATCCAAACAAATGAAAAATAGAAGGCAATGTGAAATATCTCATTGAATAAAACCACTGACGTAAAAAATAGATCCAGGAGAGGTAATTTAAAAATTATTGGACTACCTGAAAGCCATAACCAAAAAAAGAACCTAGAAATTATTCTTCAAGAAATTCTCAAGAAATATTGCCCTGATGTTTCAGAGCCAGAGGGCAAAATTGAGGTTAAAAGAATCCAGCAAGCACCTCTTGAAAATGATCCTCAAAAGAAAACTCCTAGGAATATTATACCCAGGTTCTGGAATTCCCAGATCAAGGAGAGAATGTTACAAGCAGCCTGGAAGAAACAATTTGAATATTGTGGAAACACAATCAGAATAACACAGGATCTGGCAGCATCTACACTGAGGGACTGGAAGGCCTGCAATATGATATTCCAGAGGTCAAAGGAGCTGGGATTAAAACCAAGAGTCACCTACCCAGCAAAACTGAGTATCATGTTTCAGGGGAAAATACAGTCATTCAGTGGAATAGAGTACTTTCAAGAATTCTTGATGAAAAAAACAGAATTGAATAGAAAACTTGACATTCAGATACAAGAAGCAAGAGAAATATGAGAAGATAAACAGGGAAAAGGAATCATAAGGAACTTATCAAAGTTGAACTATTTACATTCCTACATGATAAAATGATAATTGTAACTTATGAAACTTTTCTCAATATGAGAATAGTTGAAGGGAATATAAATGTATACACACCCACCCACACACACACACACACACACACACACACATATATATATAAGCATTTTTTTTACCAGCAAATGGGAAATAAGTCATACAGGCACTGGGGCATAGAGATCTATCTTACCTCACTGGAAAGTTGGAGGGGGAATGGGTGAAGGTATAGGAGAGAGCAGATTAGGGGAAGGGATATTCAGTAGAAATGTTGTTTAGGGTGGTGAATAAAGGAATGATGGAGAGAAAATTCGTAACTCAAAATGTTGTGGAAATGAATGATGTAAGCTAAAAATAAACATAAAATTTAATTTAAAAAAATATTTATAGATTCCTAGAAATTTGTTTGCCTGAATAGCAAAAACACATTTTAAAAAAGAGATTTATACGGTATCAGAATAAAACAAAAATTGGGGGTGGGGAGGGAAATAAAAGAAAAAAAAGAAATATACTTTTAAAAATAGAAAATAATAAGTTATAGACATCATTTTTAGGGAAAAAAGCCAGAACTAGTCAAAAGGACTGGGTCTTAGTTTTGTTTCTACCACTTAATATCTCTGTGAATTTGGACTGATCACATATTGTCAGAATAATTTTCTCATCCATAAAATGAGGAGTCCGGATAAGGTCTTTTCTAAGGTCTCTTCTAAACATGAATTTATGATGCTTTTATTCTGATGGTATGTTTGGTAATGGTCATTACAGGGAAAAAAGATGATCATGGAGGGAAAGAGAGATTGCTTCTGAAATTTACATAGACAAAATTAACCCTAAGGATGAGGATACGGAGAAAAGAGGGCACATACCAAATTGTAGGGACCCATCACTGAACACGTAGCTTAATATTCATTTATCTTTGAAGTAGAAAATAAATCAGTAGGGATATGATTTACACTTATTTGCTTTAAAGCCTAGAGTTAGGGCATCAGCCATTGCTTTAAAAAATATTTATACAAATCTCTCTCCCTTTCCCTTTTCTTGTTTTTATAATTAATTCAAAAAGTTCTTCTTTCTTCTCTTCCCCCATTCCACACCTTTGGGGGGGGGTGTGGAGGTACAGTGACTGAGACAATGCTTTAAAAATATTAAATATATCATATTTCTTTTTTGTATATTTGTAACGAAAAGGCAGACAGTTGATAAGGCAACAACATTTTTTTTGCTTTGGTAGGCTTATTTGTACTTATATGTAATTATAATTTTATCTCAAATAATTCTAATTCAGAACACTGCAATCAAAATAATGAAATCATAATCAAAGAATTGATTTGTTGGCACAGGAAATATACACATTGAACTCATGTTGCATCAGCTCTGACTAATTATTTACAGTATTCCATTCTCCCTGATAAAAGTTTAAATCATACAAACAATACTAATGCAGCAATAGAATGCATTAAGTACATTTTAATTTGTAATATTTCAGTGTTATAATTATAATCTAGCTGTGTTATAAAGCAGCACTTCATGGATTGTTTATAATTATCAAGTCAGAATGTCAATTAAGGGACCCTGAAACATAATCTAATAAAATATCTCATATCTACTGTACTGAAAAACATAAAATGGGGTTCTGATAAAGTAAACCCTACCTGAATTACTTTACCTGGGTATAATTTTTCTAATAAAATGTATATTACATTTTAAGGAAGGAAAAACAATTCACTCTCATTTATTAAAGGAAGGGGAAATATTAATATCTGAAAAATCCAATGAAGGAGGCTGAGACAGTAAATTACATTTTTTACTTCTATTTGTACATGGAAAAGCAAAAATGTCAGTAAAAATATAACAAGTGCCTCTTTATTTTTAAAGGAATGTTATCAAGCCAGTAAAATGAGAAAGGTCAAGTTCATGACTGGATGCTTCACTGCACCTGTTTCCACATGGACTTGCCATTTTATTGAAAATATCAGGCCTGTAGCTCAAGTTGCTTTGGAATCAAATTATTAGAACTGATAGGGGGAAAAATCCCTTTTAGTCTTTTAGGAGGGTTATTGTAGCACAATAAACCACTCCATTATAATGTGGTTCAAAAGAAAACTTGTCTCCTCTGATACTATTTATGACAGCAGTGGAGGATAAATCAAAAACAAAAAACATTGCAAAACACACCCAAAGTTGCAAGCAAAACTGTTTTCAAAGTCAGTGGTCAGGCTCAGAAAGTTTCATTATTTCCATTTTGTCTTTTCCCCCAATCCTTGTTTCCTGTTTGTCAATAAGATTATCTTGAACTCCTAAGTAAACAAAATTAACTGCAAATTCAGAAAGTAATGGCATAGGCATGTCTGTGGCTGACTGGAATAAAAGTTATTTGAGGGTTTTCTGCAAATCCTGATGATTTGCTTTTCACACACTCATATATCTGAAACTGAACATTCCCTAGAAGTGCAGCTATTCAGATAAGCCTGAAAAATGGCACTATGGTAAGTGCAAGCTTCTGGAGTTCTGGCACAATCTATGATTCAAATTATGCAAATCAGTTAAAATAATGAAATTTTCATAAGAGATACACCTTATTTATGCATTATTGTTTTCTTTATTGTGTTCTTTGGGGCAAATAACATTTTTCCATTATAAACTTCAGCTGGTTATCATACAGTGCACATTGCACTTCTCCAACATATTCACATATATTAGCATAGCTAAGATTATTTAAGTCATTCCTTTTTCTTTCCCAGAGCTCCTAGATCTTATAAATAGGGCAGCCTTCTAATTAGATAGCTTTTTGGGAACATGATTGAGAAGATTACATCACTTCCTATGCTAAAATTTCAAATTAAGAATGTTCATTTTCTTATTTCATCAGGAATTTTCCTTTAATACTGTTTCTAATATTTCTTGAGGAGGTTAATTTTAAGGCACTAAATTTTTTATGCTATTATGAACTAAGATCCTTTTCTACATACTCTCCATGAAGAAGAAATTAAAAGTCAGTTGTTCAACTGGAATTTTTCCTTATTTATATAATGTCACTGTGTAGAGTCAGAGGACATGGGTTTGATTCACAACTCTACTATTTACATTCCTTTGGGGTTTTGCTTATTGGTTCTTTTCTTTTATCTCTATATATAATTCTTTCCCTTCCCCCTTTTTTTTCCTCAGATACATAGATTCCTATTCCCCTTCCTTTTCATCATTTGTTGGTTTTAATTTCATTTTTTGATTCTACCTCAAAAAAGAATTTCTTTCACTCTATTATCAATTCTCTTTTTCTATTTACTCTAGACTCTCATAGTCTGACACATGCCCCTTATAATTATATGGTATCTCTCATCTGTATTTCTCATGAAATATATACTTGCAAGGTATATACTATAAACTACCTCGTCTAGGCTACTTTTGCTAGATTTTTGTAAGACTTGCCCCAAGGATTCCTCTTTTCTATTGTGCCTTCCCTACTCTCAGAATAATACCAATTATTCTAAGTGTCAAAAAGGACACACTGACCAAGAAGGACACTCACCCAACTTTCGCATGACTATGCAACCTTCTACTGATCTATAACCTCCAAGATTACAGTTGCTGTTCCATCATTTCAATCAGCTTCAAACTCTTCATGACCCCATTTGTGGTTTTCTTGGCAAAGATACTAGAGTGGTTTGTCATTTCCTTTTCCAGTTAATTTTATATAAAAGTAAATTGAGGCAAAGGGGATTAAGTGATTTGCCCAAAGTTACATAGCTAGTAAGTATCTGAAGCCAAATTTGAACTCAGGTCTTGAACTCAAGGTCAGGTGTTCTTGCACAGTGCCACCTAACCACCCTTATAACCTTCCTCTGTTACTTCCTTTCTCTCATTTACCTCAAAATCTATCTAGATCAATGCTCTCTCCCTCCTCTAGGTTTCAGTTGTCCCCAGGATTTCCCACTCTCTCCCTCCCTCCTTTTTTTATGCATTGAACTGTTAAATTTAACCATTCTGTGTCTTGGAGTTTGGATACTTGGTGTTCCCTCTTACCCACCTGACATACCACAAAGATGTATGTGAATTCATTTGATGGCATTCAATGTTAAGAAATTCTAGGTAATTCTTTTCTATTATTTTCTGTATTATGGTATTAAAGTTCTTTATTTTGCCATGTTTTTCTGAACTCACACATCCTGTCACAAAAATCAGTAAATTGTGCTTGCATTTTAAGCATAATTTCTTTTAATGTTTGTTTTTGTTTACTGTTTTATTCTTGATTGCCCTTCATTTTTACTCCTAAATACACACACAATAAGTATATATGTATGTGTATTTGTGTATATATATATATATATATATATATACACACACACACAAGCATATATATATATATATGTGGAATGGAAATATATTTTGTGTATACATGAACACACACACACACATATATATATGCACATGTGTATATATATATATATACATATATATATATATATTTGCTTGCAAGATATAAATTCTGATCTGATAATTATAATTTTTTCTTTAAACTGTTCAGGACAATTTTGTCATGATTCTGTTTTTTCATAATATTTTACAGGGTCCTCTGTCTTATCATTTTTTGAATCATTTCTCCTTATTTTTTCAGTGTTTATTGAACAAGTGAACAAATTTTGTTCTGTTGTTGATATTTTTGCCCCTATTAATTTATCTTTATATATTCATGGTCCTTGAATTATCTTCTTGCAGAAATTTTTAATAATTTCAATCTTTTCTTTTTCTTATTTTCTTCTATTGACTTTCTGACCATATTCACTGTGAATGGTGGCTTTCTTGGGAGGTGAATCTCAAAGTGTCTCTCAGCTTCCATCTGTGCTGGACCATTCATGGTTCACCACCAAGGTCTCTTCCCCAAGTGATTCTTGGGTAGTCAGAGCTGGCACTGGCTGAATTCTGTGCTTTTTTCCCCTTTGTTTTGGTGGAGTGCTGCATAGCTCATTCCCAATGCTCCATGGTGTCCTTTCTTGGTGTCTTGTCCCAATTCCCCTATTCCTCACTTTTCTGCTTTAGTAATAATAGTTCAGAGAACTATTTTCTTGGAGCAATGAGCTTGTCCATAGTACTGGCAGTTCAAAGGTTTTCAGGGTGGGTGCTTAGGAGTTTTCCTCCACTCCCAGCGGGTTTTTGCCCCTGAAAAGATGCTGCCTGCTGTACTGTCTCTCTGTTTTAGCTCAAGCAAAATTCTGGAGCCTGGAGGATGTATGCATAGTTAATGGAAAGATGGAGGAAAGAACAAATGCAAGAAATGCGTTTGATTGCAATTCCATTTTGCAAATCCATTGATCTCCTACGCAGTCTTCCTGTCTGTAGCTTGAGAAATGAGGAGAAATTTGCTCAGTGAGCAAGCATCAGCTCATGGGAGTAATTTTCTTTTGTTATGTTTATTTATTTATTTTTACATTTTTACTTATATTTAACAATTTAATGTATATGAGATTAAAATCTTCCCTATTTCTTTGATTTGCATTTTGTGTATTTTTTTATATATGACTGTTGATAGCATATATTTCTTCCTTTGAAAACTGTCTGCTAATGTCATTTGATCACTTATCAATTGAAGAATGCTTTTGTTCTTAAAAAAATAGATAGATGATAGACCAGTAACAGTGATATTAAATAGCAGAGGCAGAATTCAAAATCAGTCATCTAATTTAAAATCTTTTACTCTTTATATAATCCTCCTGCATTTTGGTAGGCTACTTCTTATTCAGATAAAAAAAAATCTTTGTTCTTGTTATTGCAGTGAGTATTGCTAATCACATTGAAGAGGAGGTGTATTTTTTTTTTCATTTTTTTCTCTTAATGTTTCACTTTTTAGAATACTATCATACATTTATATCAGTTTTTAGGAATTCTGCATGGCTTATATAAGGGACCTCATTGGGTGAAAATCATTTCTGAAAACATAACTTTTGCTGAAATTTCTTTTTATGAAAGTGAAAACAAAAAATGAACACAGAAGCCAATCCAATCATAAAGAACCACATATGAAAAAAAGAAAAAAAAATGGTTGGGATTCCCATAACACGGACTTCTTAAGATTGGTACAATAATTGGGGTGGAGGGGAAGAATTTTATTTTGTTAAACAAGTTCTATATGGAATGCTCAATGAGAGTAATGAACAGTGAGTGACTTGATGCATACTTGAAAAATACATAATTTCCCCAAGGATAAGGGAGCTAAATATTAAAAACTGCTGAGCCTTATTTCATTAGAATTGTGTCTTAGCATAAGGAAAATTTAGAAAAAAGATAAATGCAATCAAGAAAAAATGATTTTCACTATAAAATGAGATCATAGGATTTAGAGCTGGAAGGGACTTCAGAAGTAACCTATCCTGACCTTCTCTATGAATTTACCTCTGTCTACATCTCAGTCTCCTCTTCACTGGTATGAAAAGTTTGCTCAGCATCATATGCCTAGGAAACAGTTGAATCAAAATTTTCACTTAGGTTCACTGACGCCAAATAGAATTCTCTTTGTATTATACGTTACTGTCAGAGTCAATCAACAAAAATTTATTAAGGATACATTAGGAGTCAGGCTGTGTGCAAAGCAGAAATTTAAAATATAGTTCATGCCCCCTAAGAATTCAATATGCAAAAAAAGGCTAATAAACAAACAAATATTCATAAATTGTAGGTAGCATAATAATTAGAGCTCTGGGCCTGGCTCAGGAAGACTGGAGCTCAAATTGGCCTTCAGACAATCACTAGCTGTATGATCCTGGACAAGTAACTTAACCTCCTTTTGTGTTGGTTTCCTTACCTGTAAAATAGGGAAAATAATAGCATTTTTATGGGAAATCAAAGGAAACAGCATTTTTATGGGAATCAAAGGAGAAAAAAATAAGCACTTAGTACAGTGTCTGGCATGTAGTAATCATTATATTAATGATAACTATCATACATCTATGTGTATATAACATATGTATATGCACACATATGCAAACAAATATGTATATATGAATGTACACACGTGTGTAAATATACAAACACTAGGAAAATCACTTTAGATTTTTAAAGAGAATAAATCAGAATGAGTAATACTTTTAAGACTGAGAGAATAATTAGGAGGTTATGGCAGAACTCTAGGTAAGATGATAAGAGTTTGAACTATGTTGGGAAGTGAGTAATGAGTTGGAGAGAAAGAATAGTGTTAGAGAGATGCTGCGGATAACAATTATTTTTAAAAATGGCAAACATTTTAATATATCATGTGGGTAAGACAAAGGAATTTACACAAAGTTTATAAGCCTAGGTGATTGAAAGTTGGTAGTTACCTTGACATTGGTGAGTGTGGAAAAGTCATGTATTCATACAATGAATATTAATTGTATATGTTAAATTTGAGAGTCTCACGAAATATGCAATACAAAATAACCAAAATATATTTGGTGATACAAGAATGAAATTCAGGAGAGAAGCCAGGGCATAGGAGATCACAATATGACAAATGTTATGTTTTTTTTTCAATTATAAACTCTTTGATGGAGTGATCATTTATCACTAAGGTTCCTATCATGTTACATCAATAACAGTTTTGCTCCTCAGAATCATATAGTGACTAACAATTTTGTTTGTTAGAGGTTTCAGTTTTTGGAGGGATGAAATTATCAATAAGATATATCATGATTTTTCTCAGGTACTCTTGGCAAAAAGAGAATTTTAAGTGATATCCATGTAGTTGCATCCCTATCCATAGAACAGTGAGCTGCATGCCCAACTTGTGAGATGTTTCGAAGTCATACTTAAGTATGCTTTATTTTTCTGTAAACTATACCACTTCCTTATAAGATTATAATTCCTTTTCTTCCTAATTCAGTCCTTCCCCTAAATGCTCTTCAATATATCTCCTTGATTTCCTGGAATATTTCCTTTCTAAAAGTTATTTTATCAACTGACAATGCTATTTATTTTCCATTCACTATTTTTAAATTAATTTGCAGTTAATGCCTATCACATAGATCATATGAGAATCGATTGGGATAAGGAAGTAAAAGCATATGAAACATATTTAAATTATATCTAAATGTAATCATTTTAACAATTGTGTCAGGGTCTTATTGGGCATTATAGAGACAGATTATTTTAATGGATTTAAATAGTGATGACCAGTTCCGAAAGTGACTTATTAGAGAATTGTGTGACATTTGATGCAACAAATACAATATAAACCTTCTTTTCTTATAAAATTGTTGACTTACTGAATGTAGGAATGAATTATTGAAAAGTGAACACATGGGGTGACTAGGTGGCACAGTGAGTAGAGCACCAGGCCTGGAGTCAGGAGGACCCAAGTTCCAATCCGGTCTCAGATACTTAACACAAAGAATAGCCATGTGACCTTGGACAACTCACTTAACCCCAATTGCTCTCCAAAAAGAAAAGAAAAATAAAAGTGAACTCAGTTAACATAAGCTTAAAAATAGTTATGACTAAACCAGTTGGAATAAAGAAAGAGAAATAATCATTGATATACACATATCTCATATTTTGATATTTAAAATATCTTTTGAGGGTGGAGTAGAGACAGGACTTCCATGTGGCTCTGGCTTCTATCCACTCCAATTCAAGTAAAAAATGACCCTAGATAATCTTTGGAGATACAGAACCCACAAAATGACAGAGAAAAGCTAACACCCTGCTGAAGACAGCCCAGCAGGCTGGCAGGAAGGGGCCAGCTCAGCACTCTGGGAGCAGAGCCTAGCCCTTTGTGAACCAGAGGTTTTAGTCTCAGGGCAGCCTGACCAGCCACTCACTTGAGGGACCTCAGATCACCAGCAGCTGTGGTGGTTTCCAGAGTTATCAACCCATAGATGCCAAAGACAAAGTCAAAGGTCAGTATAGACTTTGAGGAAAAGTAGTTCGGGAGTTCGATCTGGGCTTTGCCCCCTTGGCAAAAAACAGCTGAGGCTCCATGGTCAATCTGATTCAGAGCCCCTGGCCTGCATATCGCAGGGGGACCAAGCAACCAGACTGAGGTGTAATAGCTCTTGCTCTAACCTGCTTGGATCTTGATAGCCGTGTAGGGTGGAGGTCCTGGGTTGTATGACCAGTTTGCCAGAGTGTGTTGAGGCTTCAGAGAGGGCACCCAACTCATAGCTCCAACAGCTGTGAAAACCCCAGCAATTGGGACAAAGCTCCCCTTTCTGGTAGCAGAGTTCTACTGTGTCAAAAGGCTCAAAAGAACCAGAGGGCAAACTAGAAGTTGAAAGAATACAATAATCACCTCCTGAAAAAGATCCCAAAAAGAAAACTCCTAGGAATGTTATAGCCAGGGTCTGGAATTCCTAGATCAAGGAGAAAATATTACAAGCAGACAGGCAGAAACAATTTCAATATTGTGGAAACACAATCAGATTAAAACAGGATCTAGCAGCTTCCACACAGAGGGATAGAAGGGCTTGGAATATGATATTCCAGAGGTCAAAGGAGCTAGCAGTAAAACCAAGAATCACCTACCCAGCAAAACTGAGTATCATGTTTGAGGGGAAAATATTGTCATTCAGTGGAATAGAGGACTTTCAAGTATTCTTGATGAAAAAAACAGAGTTGAATAGAAAATTTGACATTCAGATACAAGAAGCATGAGAAGGTAAACAGGGAAAAGAAAGCATGAGGAACTTATCAAATTTGAACTACTTATATTCCTACATGGAAAAATAATAATTGTAACTTATGAAACTTTTCGCAGTATAAGAATAGTTGAAGGGAATAGAAATATATATATATATATATATATATATATATGTATATATATGTATATGTGTGTATATATGTATATGTGTGTATGTATGTATACATACATATATATGTCTATATAGGAGGGTATGTGGGCATATGAATACGTATGTGAGTGTGTGTATAAATGTGTACAGGTATTCATAGACAGAGGGAACAGGAAGAATTGAATAGGAAGGAATAAGGCAAGGAAAAACTGTTACAATGGAGGGAAAAAACACGGAGGCAAAAAGGAATGAGTCAACCTTATTCTCATTGAATTTGTCTGAGGGAGGGAATGACATACACATCAAACAGGGTACCTCACTCTACAGAAGAGTAGGGGGGAAGGGGATGAGAGGGGGGATAATGGAAGGGAGGGCAGTTTCGGGGGGAGGGAAGTGGAAAGCACCCACTTTTGAAAAGGACAGAATCAAAGTAGAGAATAGAACAAGTGGGGGAGTGGGCTAGTATGGAGGGAAATATAATCAGTCTTTCACAATATATCCACTATATATCCACTATGGAGATATTTTGCTTAGCTACACATGTACAACCTATATTGAATTTCCAGAATTTTATTACTTGGATTTAAAAAATATAAATATATGCCACTTATATTCCTATATGAACATGTGTGTGTAACAGCACTTCTTATTGAACATTTTTAAAAACAAAGAAAGTGGAAGATCAGATTTTTGACATGAGTATCTTCCCTTCATTTTTCTTTTTTTTTTTTACTGTAACAAATGGTTTCATTTCACTTTTATTTGCACTCTAATATCATATTTACTCCTGTGCCATAAGCTTTTGTTTCTTCTGGGATATATTTTTCTTTTGAGCAACCTCCTCTTCTGGTTTAGGAACAATTTGTTCATTTTCAGTAAGTATCATCTCAATATGGCAGGGAGAACTCATGTATGGGTTAATTCGACCATGAGCTCTGTAAGTATGCCATCGCATTTTGGGCTCCTTGTTAACCTGGATATGCTCAATGACAAGAGAATACACATCCAAACCCTTTACTTCTGCATTACTCTATGCATTTTTAGGCATTTGCAGCAAGAATTAAGCACTCTTTTTGGGCCACCGACCCTGTCCAACCCCATTGCTTAGCCTGGACACACCTGCCAACTCTACCATTATATCGACGGAAAGGAACACACTGTTTCTTCAATGTGACATCTTTCAAATACTTGGTAGCTTTTTGGATATGTATGCCCTTGATAGCTTGGGCTGTTTCATGGGTGTTCTTGAAGTGGAACTGGATATTTGAACCCCTTGACTTATATGATTTTGTGGGGTTTTCAGGATCAAGAGAGTACCTCACCATTTTGAATGATTACCTAGGATGGGCAAAGGAAGAGCTTCCTTTCATTTTTCTGAGTAAAATTTTAATGATTCTAAGGTAAAAGAAAAATTGTCCTGATTTTAGGCCTATCAAAGTAATTAAAGGAGTCACAAGTGTGGCATACCACATTAACTAATAATTTGCTTTATTTAGAGCTATGTGAACATTTTTCAGTGCATGTAAATGAAAGCAAAGAAGTACTTAGCACCTTGTTTCTGCTACTTAAGCATTTATCACTTTGTTTGATCCCCTTATGGTTTTAAGATAGGAGGAACTTGTTTATGCAACAGGAAGGGTGGCACAGGAAGAAGAACCACCATATATAAGAAGGAGCACAAGCTGGGCCTCAGCAGAACTGAGAACTGAACACTTGCAGTGTCCAGCTCTCTTTTTGTCTGTTTCTTTCTGTTGATATGTGTTTGTGATACTTTGTATGGAAGCCCTAGGACCTTGCTGGAAACCCTGAAAGAGGATTTTCTTGTTTTCTTTTTACCAAAGTCATGGAGGAAGGTTTCAGAGGTCCTGGGACTATGCTGATGATTTCTGATGACATCTTGGACCTTGTTTGTGGGTCTGTTGATTTCTATGGTGATGATTTGTGTTGACTTCTCAGAACTTTTGTGGGTCTGTGTTGATTTCACAGGCAGATTGTGAATTGGAGATGATGCCAGCAATGTGAATGAATGTTATTTTGGCTCTGTTAGGCCTTGTCTTCCCAGAAACAGAAAATGTGAAGGACTTGAGGTGGATTGGAAACTGTGAGCTTCAATATGGAATGGGAGTTAGACAAGGAACTGAATGAGGCACTGGAAGAGGAGCTGAATGAGTTGCTGAGAGATGCCTGTCTGTGAATCTGTTGGGTAGATTCTGCAAGAACTGGACACATGGAAGAGGAACCATGGAATCTGGGAGCCAGCCTCACACCAAGACAAAAAAAAACATCTCCTTGGGTACTTAGTGCTGACTGAGAAGACAATGATTTATTGTGGCCTAGTGGCAGGAGAACTTTGTACTTTGTACCTTGTACCCCTTAAGGACGACTGAGTTAAGGATGACTGGAAACTAATCTCCAGTCAAGAAGAAAGAAAACTTTTTGACTGAGAGGTTAAGACAATGTGGCTTAGAGATGGGAAAACTTTGACCTTTGTACTTTGTGTTGCTTAAGAAGGATTATCCCTTAAGGACAATTGAGTTAAGGACTTACTGAATGATATCTTTTCTTTAAAACTATGTGCCCAACTTACTGATGAGTCATTATGTTATATCACTGTGAATGCTGTACTTTGGTTTCTGTGAATGTTTTGCTTTAGTTTATTGCTGAGTAAATAGAGAGTTCGCTATACTATGTTATCAGAACCTTTTTTTTTGCCTTTTGGAGGGCAATTGTGGTTAAGTAACTTGCCCAATGTTACATGGCTAGTTGTGTGTGTGTGTGTGGAGGGGGGGTGCGTGGGTGGGTGTGTGGGGGAGGTGTTAAGTGTCTGAGGCTGGAACAGAACTTGTGTCTTCCTGACTCCGGGCTGGTGATTTACTCACTGCCCCACCTAGCAGTCCCTGAGATCAGAACCTTAAACTTATTCACAGCAGTAGTCCTCTGGAGACCTGCTTGTGCTTAACTTTACAGTATACTGTAGAATTTTAAAACATATTCAATAATGAGGTCAAGTGATTGGCAGTAAAAATAGGAAGGTTGAGATAGATTAATATCAACTTATATGATTTCTTGTGTGGATTATTGGGCAATTTGTCATTTTAATTGAGATTATCATTAATAAATAATAAAATAAATTTAAAATGAAATCCATTAGCATAGTTTGCATAATAACAAATATGGTGTTAATTATAATACTGTTCCTAATTTACCATCTTCTACATTTTGATTTTAAGTATATATGTACATGTTGTCACCATTGTTTGAGTATAAATTCCTCAACAGCAAGAATTTATTTACTTTTCCCTGTGTAATCTCACTTTATAGCCCAGGTCCTAGCAGTTAGAGGCATGCTAGAGTCAGCTCAAACAGTAATGAAAAGCCCATTGTTACATTTTCAGCATGAGCATTTACACCTTAGAAACCACAAATATTACAGATAAGAGCTTGATTACTTTCTTCATTGTTTAGATTTAATAATGTGTTGATACTGCAGAATAAACTTAAATAAAGGTACAAATAGAAAAAAAATGCATGGTTGCTATAGGAATGTAAATTTTTAAGATCTTCCCTGCCCCTAGGATAAGTGCACCTGGGGCCTGTGGTGAGAGGCTTGTTTTTCAGGAAATACTCTATGATTGGGCAGTGGGTCAAGAGGGTTGTGACATTCTCTGAGGCACACTTTGAGAAGTGTTATGTGAGGGGCAGCCAGGTGGCTCAGCGAGTAAGAGCACTGGCTCTAGTGTTGGGATGACCTGGAGATAGAATCCCAGGCTCAGACACTCAGCACCACACCCAGAAATAACTGGCTGTGTAACCTTGAGCAAGTTACTTAACCCCAATTGCTTAAAAAAAAATTGAAAATTTTTTTGGGGTGGCTAGGTAGCACAGTGAATAGAGCACCAGCTCTGAAGTCAGGAGGACCTGAGTTCAAATCCAGCCTCAGACACTTAACGCAAAAACTAGCCATGTGACCTTGGGCAAGTCACTTAACCCCAACTGCCCTACATTTCCCCTCCAAAAAGCAAAAAAAAAAAAAAGAGAGAGAGAGAGAAGTGTTTTGTGATTTGAACAGACAAGACTCTGGGCAGCCATTGAGAGCCCCCCAGCTTTGAAAAACCCAGATGTTGATGCATCTTTCTGGTAACTGATTAGGTATGGATGTAATGGTTGGACAGTTGGAGGCTTGTCTGCTTGATCTGTTTGTTTCTCTGTCTTCTTATAATTTTTGCTTGTAAGCTCTGTATATTCTGAAGTTAGGGGTGCTGACCTTTTCCCCTGAACAGGGTAAATGATATGTTTCATTGATTAAAGCAAGATTGTTAAACCATTTGGAGTTGTGTTCTTTTAGAAAAGCAGATCTCAAAACTTGTGTTGGTAGCCACCCTGGGTATGTTAGGGTGCTTGCTGCTACAGGGGTAAATGAGAGCTTTGGTTAAACATATTTGCCAGCAGATGCATCCTTTTTTTTTTTAACTCATTGAACTCTGCAATTTTTCAGTAGAAGGTTCAAGGAAGAAAGTCATCACTAGACAATACCTTTTGACTGGAGGTTAAAAATAAATTAATTCATAAAAAAACTAATAAATATATTACTAATAGTAACAACAACAATACCTAGAATTTATTTAGTGTTTTAAGTTTTGTAAAATTCTTTACATCTATTATTTAATTTGAGCCTCCAAAACCCTCGGTTGCCAAACAAAAGGTACTCAATAGATGTTTCCTTGCTAACTAGGCCTGCAACTAAGAGAAGATATGCTTGTTATCTCAGAGAGGATCGAATCTGGGCTCAGACACTTAGCACCCACCCAGAAACACCTGGCTGTGTAACCTTGAGGAAGTTACTTAAGCCCATTTGCTTAGGGGCAGCCAGGTGGCTCAGCGAGTAAGAGCACCGGCTCCAGTGTCAAGATGACCTGGGGTTCAAATCCGGGGTCGGATACTTGGCACCACATGCAGAAATAACTCGCCTTGTAACCTTGAGCAAGTTGCTTAACCCTGATTGCTTTAAAAAAAAAAGATATGCTTGAAAGTAGTTTTTTTCTGGCTGCTCTGCAATACAAATAGTACCACCAGGGAAACCCCATTGACAACTAAGTAAACCCCATTGACAACTAAGTTGAAATCAAAACATTAAAGTGAAAATGTTTAGGCTCATTTCCTTTGTAGTCTATGTTCAGAGAATTCACTTTTCATTCTCTAAAGGACTGAAGTAATACATTTTCATAACAATGGTCTTCACATTATAAAAAAGGCCAGGCAAGATGTCTTGTTTTCCTAGGCCAAGTTTTGGCATATGCTCACTATAAAATTTATTTTCAACTTACCCACATATCCTACTACTATATCTTAATGATATATTGGATAATAAATTTTAAAATGAACCATACTGTATGCAAATTGAGAGAGACCTTAGAAATCATTTATTCTAGCTCACCAATAATACAGATAAAGAAAATGAGATCAAAAGAAATGTTTTATTTTAAGTTGCAAAGCTGGCACATGGCTTACCAAGAGTAAGAGAAAGGTCTTGTGTCTCTGGGGTTAATTTTTATCCCATCAAGGCATGTTGATTGTCTTGTAAATAAAATATATTTTTAAATGATTAAAAATCTAATGTCATCTTTCTTACATATGGATATATGTGTGTGTGTGTGTGTGTGTGTATATCTTACATATAATGTAGGGGAGAACATATGAAAACAACATTAATATTTTCCTAAAGAATGGAAATGGAAATGTTATAATTAGCTACTACATAAGCAAGGGATAGTAACTTAAAAGTGATGCAAATAACTAGATTCTCTGACTTTGGTTAATGGAAACCAGTGGTAGAAAATTGGCTTTGGAGGAAGATCAAAAAGAATGTCAGATGATATAAAGTTCTGGTAAGTGTAGGAAGTACATAGCTATGGGACCTTGGTAATTATTATAGAGATACCTTGAAAGGGTATCTGTACAGTTTAAAAGTGTTCAATTTATATACACCTATTCTAAAATTGTGTGTACCACAGATGAACAAAACTTCCCCATAAGCTATATACTAAAAAAAGGAATTGAGAAATGGTATAGGCGTGATTAGGGCTTGAAGTTACACCATATTGGGGCAGCTAGGTGGTGCAGTGAACAGAGCACCGGCCCTGTCCTCCTGACAGGAGTTCAAATCCAGTCTCAGACACTTAACAATTACTAGCCATGTGACCTTGGGCAAGTCACTTAACCTCAATTGCCCTGCCTTCCCCCCTCCAAAAAAAAAAAAAAAGAAGTTACTCCACATTTTTAATGGTCTTGTTCAAGGGGCCCACAATGCCTGTTGCCTGTCTCTTCTCTGTTTCCTACATTAGTTATTTAAGTGTGTGTGTGTGTGTGTGTGTGTGTATGTGTGTGTGTGTGTGTGTGTGTGTGTGTGTGTACCACTCCAGTATCTTTGCCCAGGAAACTTCAAATAAGGTCACTAACCAAATACATCTGCAACCTATCATGCTGTATGCCCCATAGGCATCACAAGCTTATCATCTACAAAATAGAACTGATTATCTTATCTCCAAAAACCTTTTCCTCCTCACAATTTTCTAACACTTTTAAGGGTCACACCATTCTGTAAATACCCTCATTCTTGATATTATTCTCAATTTCTCATGCAGAATCATCCCACACATCCAATCTTTTTTTTTTCCAGGCCTGTCATTTCTAACATCTCTCACACATACCATTTTCTTCCCATTCACACAAAGACTTGTTTTATTCCAAGAGTCTTTTGATTAGTATATTTTCAAGTCTCTCTCCACTCTACTCACCTCCTCTATTTACAAAGTGATCTTCAGAACAACTTCGAGGGACTGCTCCATTTTGACAAGTATAAATACCCAAATTAACTACAAAGTACATATGAAGGAACACCCTATCTGTATACAGAGAAAAGTGATGCAACCTTTGAAGTTTTCTGACTTTGATTAATGGAAATCATAAACAGAATAATGTATACAATGATTTTACAATGTAAGGATGCTTGTATGTGTGTATGTATGTATGTGTGTATGATGTATGTATTTTATCCAATGGTAACCATCTCTAGCACTGGGTGAGAGGAGAGAAAGGAAGGGAAAAGAATGTTAGTTATAGCTTTCTATATATTTAAAAGGAATAGCAAATTGTGCATGATAGATTTACAGTTTTGAGTATAATAATCCCCCCATTACTATTGTAGAAATGTTTGTTTTATTCCTTAAGTTAAGAATAAAATGTATAGTTTTTTTAAAGAAAGTTCTGACCATGCTACTCTACTCCACCATGCAATAAATTTAAATGACTTCTTATTAACTCTAAGATTAAATACAAAGGACTTAGCATGTGTTTTGAAGCCTTTATTACTTGGACCATTCATATATTTTCAGTCTTCTGACATTTTACCTACCTCCACAAATACCACTAATCAGTAACATTAGCCTTCTTGCTATTTCTCAGACTAAAGTTTTACAGTGCCATTCTGCTGACCTAATAGTTGTATGCTTGTGAAATCTGAACAGTATATCAGTGCCATACCAGGAAACTGAACTGCTTCCATTTGAATTGTCTTGGGAAGATTCTGAAGATCACTTGGTAGGATAAGGTAGAAGATACTTAAGTACTTTCTTGAATTATACTTCCAAACATTCAAACTCGAATGGGCTGGCCACATTGCTCAATTGCAAAACTTAATCCTGACAAAAAATAGTATTTTATAGAGAACTCACATAGGGCAAACACTCACATGGTAGTCAGAAGAATACAAGGACACTCAAAGTCCCTCTTAAGAACATTGGAATTTATTGTGTGACATGGGAAACAATGAAACAGGACCACTCTATGAGGTGTGGCCACATCAGAGAAGGTGCTGTGCTCTATGAGCAAAGCAGAATTGAAGTAGCTAAAAAGAAATGCTATTAGAGAATCCACCCCAAATCTCTGCCATGCATCAATATTCACCCTTATAAACTCCCTTTTTTATTTTTTATTTTTTTAAGCAATTGGGGTTAAGTAACTTGCTCAAGGTTACCCGGCCAGTTATTTCTGGGTGTGGTGCCGAGTGTCTGAGCCCGGGACTCGATCTCCACGTCGTCCCAACACTGGAACCGGTGCTCCCACCCGCTGAGCCACCTGGCCGCCCCTTATAAACTCCCTTTAATTCTCACTACACTGCCCTCCATGACTCAGCTAAAAATCAAATTTTGGCAAGAGTGTTTTTATTTGTATACCATTTTTTATTCAGTCCCTCTAGAATTGATGGGCACACATTAGTTTCTTATTATTTTTCCACTTAGTAATATTTCCCCCAATTACATGTAAAGATAGTTTTCAAAATTTACTTCTATAAGATATTGAATTTCATTTTTTCTCCCTTTGGCCCTATCCACCCCCTTGAAGACAGTTGTAATCTGCTTGCTAATATTTTATTTAAAATTATGCCATCAATATTCATTAGAAAAATTGGTCTATAATTTTCTTTCTCTGCTTTGACTCTTACTGGTTTAAGTATCAGCACCATATTTATATCTGAAAAAGAATTTGGTAGGACTCCTTTGCCTATTTTTCACAATTTTTATATAGTATTGGAATTATTTATTTTCTTTAAATTTTAGCAGAATTAATTTGTAATACCATCTGACTGCCAATTTTTTCTTAGGAAGTTCATTGATGACTTGTGTGATTTCTTTTTCTAAAATGGGGTTATTTACATATTTCCTATTTCTGTTCATCTGGGCAATATAAATATTTGTAAACATTAACCCATTTCATTTAAATTAGCAAATTTGTTGATATAAAGTGAGGAAAAATGGCTCCTATTTTTATATATCTATTCTTCTTTATTGGTAGTGACTTCACCTTTTTCATTTTTGACACTGATAATTTCACTTTCTTCATTTTTTAATGAAATTCATCAAGGGCTTATCTATTGTGTTTTTAGTTATTAATTTGATAGTTTTCATATTTTCTATTTTACTAAGCATTTGATTTTCAGGATTTCTAATTTGGTATTTAATTGGAGATTTTTAATTTATTCTTTTTCTAACATTTTAGTTGCACGAACAACTCATGGATCTCTTTATTTTATTCATGTAAGAATTTAGAGACATAAAATTTCCCCTATGAAAAGCTTTGACTTCATCCCATACATTTTGGTATGTTGTTTCATTATTGTTGTTTTCTTTGATGAACTCCTTGATTTTTTTAATATAATTTTTTTTGGTAGATCTACTCATTCTTTAGTATTAGATTATTTAGTTTCCAATTAATTTTTAGTCTTTCTTTTCATGGCCCTTTTTCACACATATTTTTTGCATCATGACCTGAAAAGGATACATTTAATATTTCTGCCTTCCTACAATGGATTGTAAGATTTTTATGCCCAAAAATATGAAACATTTTTTATGTAGCTGCCATGTACTGCTGAGAAAATTAAGGTATGTGCCTTTCTATTCCCATTCAATTTTCTTCAGAGCCCAAACATATCTAAGATTTCTAAAATTCTATTCACCTCCTTATCTTCTTTCTGGTTTATTTTATGGTTATATTTATCTAGCTTTTGAAATAGGGAGGTTGAGATCCCACACTACTACAGTTTTGCTGTCTCTTTCTATAACACAATTAACTTATCTCCAAAGAATATGGATGCTATACCACATGATGTAAATATGTTTAGTATTGATATTATTTTGCTGTCTATTATACCACTTAGAAAGATGTAGTTTCCTTCCTTCTCTTGTTTACTTGCATGAATTTTGGGGGTCAGGATTGCTACCCCTGCTTTTTTTTTACTTCAGCTGAAGCATAATATATACTGCTTTAGTCTTTTTCCTTTACTCACTGTGTATCTCTTGCTTCAAATGCATTTTTTGTAAACAACATATTGTAGGATTATGACTTTTAATCCACTCAACTGTTTCCATTTTATGGGTGTGTTCATCCTATTTACATTTACAGTTATGATTGCTTACTGTCTCTTTCTCTCCATCCAAATTTCCCCCTTGTTTATCCCTTTCTCTCTACTTTCACCCTTTCCCACCTCACATATATTTTACTTATGGCCACCATCTCTCTCTATCTGCCATCTCTTCTATTCACTCACTCCCTTTTCTTTCCCCATTTTCCTCCTGTTGCCCTATAGGGTAAGATAGATTTCTATACCCAATTACATGTGTATTTTATTTCTTCTTTGAACCAAATCTGATGAAAGTAAGGTTCACATAAAGCTCACCACCGTTCTTTCTTTCCCTCTATTGTAATAGGCCCTTTGTGTCTCTTGTGTGCTATAATTTACCCTCCACTGCCTCCCTCCTTTCTTTTTCTCTCAGTACAATCCTTTTTTACTCCAATATTATTTTAATATCATCATATCAATGTTAACTCATAGCCACACAATCTTTCTATGTAAACTCCATTTAGCTACCCGAATAAAGATGACGTTCTCAAAATTTACAAGTATCTTCCCATGTAGTGGTATAAACACTTTAACTGTATAGAATAACATTTTTTTCTTTCCTGTTTATATTTTTATTCTTCTATGTCATATTTGAACATCAAATTTTCTGTTCAGCTCTACTCTTTCCATCAGTAATGATTGAAAGTGTCCTATTTTATTTAATAACCATCTTTTTTCCTTGAAAGTTTATTCTCAATTTTTCTGGGTACTTGATTCTTGGTTATAATCCAAGCTCCTTTGCCTTCCAGAATACAATATTTCAAGACCTCCAATTCTTTAGCATATAAACTACTAAATCCTGTGTAATTCTGACTGTGAATCCATGATATTTAAATTGTTTCCTTCTGGGAGTTTGAAGTATTTTCAACTTGACTTGATAATTTTGGAATTGGTCTATAATATTCCTTGATGGTTTCATTTTGGGATCTCTCTCAGGAGGTGATAAGTGGATCCTTTAATTACTGTTTTACTTTCTGGTTCTAAGACATCGGAGCAATTTTCCTTGATAATTCTTTGCAAGGTGCTCTACAGGCTCTTATTTTTTTAATCATGGTGTTCAGATAGTCCAATAATTCTTAACTTATCTCTCCTGGATCTACTTTCCAGCTCAGTTGTTTTTCCAATGAGGTATTTTATATTTTCTTTTATTTTTTTTCATCCTTTTGATTTTGTTTGACTGGTTCTTGATGCTTCCTCGTGTCATTTGCTTTCATTTTTCAATTTTAATTTTTAAAGATTTATTTTCACCAGTTAGCTTTTGTACCTCCTTTTCCAATTCTACTTTTTAAGAAGTTGTTTTCCTCAGTGGATTTTTTTTTCCCCATTTGGCCAGTTGTATGTTTTAAGGAATTCTTTTTTTCAGTCAATTTTTGTCCTTACTGTTCTAAACTCTCTGGCATTCCATTCATTTCTTTTACCATTTTTTCTTCTAACTCTAATATTTGACTGTTGAAATCCTTTTTGAGCTCTTTCAAGAAGGCTTTTTTGTGATTGAGACCAATTCATTTTCCCCTTTGAGGTTTCACATGTAGGTCTATCCACAATATTGTATACTTCTGAGTTTCTGTTTTGATTTTCACTCTCACCACAGTAATTTTCTATGGTAAAGGTTCATTTTTGTATGTTTGTTTGCTCATTTTTGGCATATTTCATGGCTTTAAAAGTTGAGTTCTTCTCCTGGAGCATGGTGGGCACTTTCTGAATCTTCTTGTGCTTGGGACTATATGTCTGGTCACTAACTTTGTGCATTGGGGCCTCGGTTGTTTGTGACTTTTTCACTGCATTATGGTGACCTGGTGTAGTTGTACCTGTTTTTGACTGGTTTATGGAGCTGAAAACTTGCCTTCTGTGCTGGGGCTGGAGGCCTCACTCTTCTTCTGACACTGTTCTTCTGGGCCAGGACCAAGGAGCCTCAGCTGTTGAACTGTGATGTGGTTGAGAGCCTCACATTAGCTTGCACAGACACTGTACTAGACTGTTCTCCCCTTTTGCCCAAGTGAGATACACTTTTGCAGAAGTCTTCCTAAGTTATTTTAAGCTAGAAAAATTTTTCACCCCATCTTTTTGTAGGTTCTGTCACTCCAAAATTCATTTAGAAGATTGTTGTGTTGTTTCTTAAGGAAACTTAGGGGAGTTCAGACACTTCCTGACTTCTCTCCACCATTTTATATTCCATCAATTTCATTATTTTGGGGATAAAAAAGAGCTATAATAAATAATTTTGCTCATGTGAAATTTTTCTTCTTTAATCTCTCAAATTTTTTTAATCAATGGTTTGAATCAGCGTACTATTTAATATAATTTTGATATAGTTCCAAATTTTTTCCATAATGGTTTTACCTATTCAAAGGTGCAACATTCCTTCAGTCTGTCTAGTCTATAGGGAATGCAACATTGTTTATTTACTTTTTCTGACATATTTTCCCAATCTGATAAGTCTGAGGAAAAACTTCACAATGCATTAACAGGCAGTGGGGCTGGATTTTTCTCCTCCAGCAATAATTGGATAATCCCCTAGTGTATCAGGAGGAGAGCCAAAGGAGTCTGGAAAGATAGCTTGATAACAGGATATGAATGGCTTTAAAATCCAAATGAAATAATTTGTTATATTTTAACCTATTAACATTGCTATTGTTGCTGATACTGTTACTGAAGGTTTTGCAAAGATAAATGATATAGTTAGAGTAGCACACACACACACACATGCACACACATACACACAAACCACCTGACAGCTATAGAGAACCAATGGCAGAAGGAAGATGCATATGTTAGGGAGACCAATTAGGAAACCAATGCATTAATATAGATGAGTTTTGACTAAAGTCTGAAATAAAGTTGTGACTCTGTGAATAGAGCAAAATAATGGCATATAAGATGGTTTATAGGTATAAATAAAAGTTATTTGGTTATATGGTATAAGATTTTATGGGGTTTGGACCACAGACATATGAAAATGGCAGTGCCCTTGACAGGGAAATTAGGAAGAAGGAGATTTTCTGGAGAAAGATAATGTTCATAAACAGGGGAAGTACAATTACAATTCAGTAATTAAATAACAATGCAAGACAATATTATAAAATATTTCATGAGGGAGTTTGTAATTAGATACCAATAAGAGTTTGAAAAATCAATTGAAATATAACTCATAGAATTTGCTATTAATGAATTCTAGTGCTCTAAAGTTTTATGATCTCCAAATTTCATACATAATTATATATGTCCATATTTACCATCAGTGCATTTTATCTAGCACTACATGTCTTATCAAGATAGTTATTGACATCTAAAATACATTCAAAATAAACATTTTTCAAGAATATTGTGGGTTATCTTTCTGTTTTTGAGACTGATGATCACATTCTTGAAAGCTTACAGTTTAAGTTCCAACTCCATGAAAAAAAATATCCTATCAATTTGTAACAATTTGACTAAAGTTAACATAATTTCTTATCTCTTGCATAAACCAGAGTCACTGGACATTGTTATGAAGAATATGCTAGATAGACTTAACTAGGCAGCCAGGATCCAATGCTTCATTCATCCTATCCACAACTGCTTCTCATAAAATGCAATGTTTTCTCTATTTCTCTTGGCAATCATCTTCATAACAGATTTAATGTTTAAACCAGACTGACTCTGGGTTATCATTGTCAGAAAGGAGGATTAAAAGCAATCATTAACAATTCAGATAGAAGATGGTAGCCTAGCAAAATGACTAGAGATGAGTAGATAACTTCTGATAAGTAGTTCAAGGAGAGAACAGAAGATTGAGAAGGGAAAAGAAGTTGGGTTTCTTTAT
Organism: Petaurus breviceps papuanus; assembly: GCF_028583685.1. Lineage (NCBI taxonomy): Eukaryota > Metazoa > Chordata > Mammalia > Diprotodontia > Petauridae > Petaurus > Petaurus breviceps. The sequence continues at coordinate 3,255,169 of NW_027186349.1, read as the reverse complement.
AAAATGATACAGAAAATGAATTAACACACTTCCCTTTTGTTCTAGGGGTTTTCTGTGGAACTTCACTAACTACAAATTAAATGTAGCTGGTGAAGTATTGCTTGATGATGGAGGAAAATATAGAAAATAGCAAGAATTGGGAAGATTTGAATCACACAGCAAACTACAGTGAGAAGAACTACATCTTACCTCCTCTTCCCCACCCTCACCACATAATCATATAATCATTGAACAAATGGGGTAAAAATAATTTTCAGAGAAGTTAGCAATAAAAGTTTGTTAGGAAAGTCCTAGAAATTAAGTTCCACTTCAATCAATCAACAAGCATTTATTAAATACTACTTAGTTGCCCAGGCACTATTCTAAGTGCAAAAATAAAAAGGAAGGCAAAAACACTGCCCTGATGATCAAAGAGCATATCTTCTGATGAGAACAAGATGACAGCTATTACAGAGAAGTCAGTAAAATTGAAGGAAAGAGAAAACAGATATCATAGTGAGGATAAATAATAACCTTAGAGATTATAATGTATGTATAGAGAAGTAATGATAACATATTATGATCAAATAAGGCAATTTAAGAGTTCATAAATATGAAAGTGAAACTTACAACTTTGAGTAATGACAAAATATAAGGTATAGCAATCCCTATGTGTAAATAAGATGGAGAAGAGAAGTAGGCATTTTAAAAAATATATTGTTAGGTTGCAAAGTTAGAGTACATAGTTGGAATGTTACCATATGTGTTGAAGTTTTTTACCATGTCATCAGTGGGTTCAGCAGAGAGGGAGACAATGAACAAGACAAACAACTGAAGAAGATTTGGGGGGGAATTTTTTCTGAGTTTTTGATAGTTGTCACCTGAATGTGGTTTGGTTAAAAAAAAAAGCTGGATGGTGAAGTGAGTAAAAGGAACTGGAAATAGTAAAAATTAGTGAGATATATTTCTCCTCTCTCAATGTGACCAGTTAGTTTATTGACTGAAAGATACGTATTAATGTAAAATTCATGCTGGGAAAGGTAGAGGAAAGAGGAAAGGAACAATCATTTATTACTCAACTATTATATGCCAGGCACATAGTAAGTACATCACAAATATTGTCTCGTTTTATCCTTACAACCATCTCATTGGGTATGTGTTATTATTAAGCCCATTTTACAACTGATGAAACTGAGCTGGATAAAGGTAAAGTGACTTGGACAGGGCAATATAGCTAATAAGTGTCTGAGGTCAGATTTGAACTCAGGTTTTTCTCCTGACTTCATGACAAGTGGTCTTTCCACTGCAACAACTAGCTCCTATGGTTTTACCAAACATAGGCAGTGAGGGAGGATATTAATTAGGTTAGGTTTCCATACAAGTTAGAGGAGAATATGAAAAGGATAGCAGATTGCCTTTCTAGTGTACAGCATAACATGGAGAAACAATGATTCTTTGACTTGATAAATTAATCACATCAAGAGAGAAATAATGAAAAGTAAGTATCCAAGTTGACAGAAGCAAGCCAAGCTAGTACCAGGAGTGGGAAAATGGAAGACTATGATACCAGAGACACTAACAACTAGGACAATCAGGATAGGTCCCATGTAAGAAGGGGCACCCAACTTGAGTGTCAAAGGATTATATTCTATGAGGCAAAGTTGTGTGCATAGCCAAACATGGCACCTAACATATATTTTAAGGCTCTGGAGATATCTGGCCTGGAGAACAGTTAAGCTGAATTTGATGGTGTTCTTCAAATATTTGAAGCACCATTATTTAGAAGAGTGATAGAATTTGTTCTACTTGTTCACAGAGTATTCAATGTAGAACCAAAGATTGCAAGTTTCAAAGTGGAAACCATTGGTTTGATAAAAAGAGAAGCATCTTAAATCTTAGGGTTACGCAAAGTAGACTGGCGCTGTTGATTTTGAAGTTAACACCTCTGGAAGTCTTCAAGTGTGGAGGATGTGATTAGGAATCAATTGTCCTGGCAGGGAGTAGACTATCCTTGAAATCCCTAGCACTGGTGATTCTATCATTCTGTGAATTGGATTAAAGACTGAGTTCTTCAAAATTGGAGCTCAATTTGCTTTTATTTTCCTTCACGTTGTATTGATAACCTGTTTTGTCATAAGTAAACAAATTACATTAACATCTCAAGTACCTGGAACTCAACTGATTGTCAACTTAATCTACCTGGAAAAAGTAAGGCTTATAAAAGGTCTTTAGGAATAAAAATATTTATTACTTGGTACATGTTTTAACACGCAAGCAGTTTACTCATACCTCATTAATTAACAACTATATTGTCTCACTAGATCCTAATTTCTAAAAAGCCCACAAAAATTAGTAATAGCTAATTATAAGAGAAGAGGTGGATATAGGCCACCAGAGAAACATAAGTAAAAAAAAATAGCACAACAATTAGACAGCTAAATAATGACAGAGAAAGAATCAGATGCTTTCTACAAATGGAAACAACAAAATAAGAAAGAAAAAACTAAAAGCTCCCCAAACCTCTTACTTTCTAATATTTATCTACTGATAAATTTCTAACTTTATTTCAGAAATAATGCAAAAATGGAATATCATGACTATGAACCTATTACTCAGTTTTAAAAAGATTGTCTCTAACCTCATTTTTTTTTCCTTTTGTCAATTGAAGAAGATGATCCTGCAATCTAAGATTGCCTTGATTTTGTGAGTCTTCTGCTTGGTGTGCATGGAGAACTGTTTCTGAGGCAGACATAAGTTATGAAATCATAAATATAGAGGCAAGAATGAACACATTTCCAGTAAGCCAGTACAGGTCTTTGGGTCATGCCAGCGGCACAGACCAGCCAGACCAGACTTCAGAAGAGTGAATCACTGGCAGCCGTGGCAGTTTCTCGACATCTCAACTCATAAGCGTCAAAGAAAAAGTAAAAGGTCAGTGGAGGAACTCTGTTGGAACTGGGTGAGAGAAGAGCATGGTCTGGCCCCTGCCCCTAGGGTGGTGGAAGTGGTGGCTATAGCTGCTCCCACAGTGGCTGCTTCTGGAGCTCCTGGCCCACAAATCACAGGGGGACCAAATGGCTGAGTGAATCAGCAGCAGTGACTTCAGGAACTCTCAGTCCACAGAGAATAATGAGGGTTGTAAAACTGATCATAAGGAGATTACAGGGGTTATTCTGTTGGCATTAGTCACAGGATCTGTTGCATTGCCCAAATATGCATCTAGGTCAAAGACTCTGATCCCAGTTTGATGGTAAAGAAGAGTATTAGCACACTACAGCGTGCAGCTGCAGGAGAGTGGGGACTTTGGTAAAAAAAAAAAGTATAGCAAGGAAAAAAATGCAAAAGAGCGCATGTGGTTACTCACAGACTAGAACAAAAGCTAGTAGAAAAATGACCATAAAGGGCGGGATTATTGGAAGAGTTAGTGGTCATAAGCAAAATACTTGTGGAGAGAGAGAGAGAGAGAGAGAGAGAGAGAGAGAGAGAGAGATATTGCAAACAGGAAAAGATAAGAAGAAGGTAAATGGTAAACATACCAGTAAAGGTGAGTGGGATGAATTCACCCATAAAATTGAATACTACAATATGCTGTTTATAAGGAAACACTTGAAACAGAGAGACACATACAGAATAAAGGTAAGGAGATGAATCAGAATATATTTTGTTTCAGCTAAAGACTAATTTTTTTTAAATGGAGGGTAACAATTATGATCTCAGACAAAGCAAAAACCAAAATAAATCTAAAAGAAATCATATCTTGTGAAAAAGACCCCATAGATAATGAAGTAATATAAATATTAAACATTTATTCACTTTCAAATCACTAGAAGTTCTAAAACAGCTGCACAAAAACTTTTAAGCCTGGGACAGTATGCCTTCCACCCTGGAAGCAAGTCCCTATTAACAAAGAATTAAAAGTCAAATAATAAACTGGGGAAATGAGCAAAAAACAAAATCAGGAAAAAAAATACTCTGACAATATAAAGTTTCTAAGGGAGATCAAAACACACACTCAGAAGAAGACAAAATCAAAGTCCCTACATCCAAATGCTCCAAGAAAAATATGAATTGGTCTCAATCACGGAAGAGCTCCAATGTGGTTTTGAAAATAAAGAGAGGTAGAGAAAAAAATGGGTAGGGAAATGAGAGGAATGCAAGAAAATAATGTAAAAAAAACCAAGGCAACAGCATGATAAAGAAGACAGAAAAATATAACAGAAGAAAATAACAATAAAAAAAAAGCAGGGTTGGGGGTTAGAGCCAAGATTGCAGGGCAAAAGCAGGGACTTTCTTGATTTCCTGCTCCAACCACCTCCAATACCTGTAAAAAATAACTCTACACAAATTTTAGTGTTACAGAACTCACAAAGTGGCAAAGAGAAACAAATATCCCACTGAAGGCAGCATGGCAGGCTGACAGGAAGGGTCTATCCCACTGGGCTGGGAGTAGAACACAGACCCATGTGGAACCTGCCAGCATAGATCTGTGACACATACCAGCCAGACCAGACTTCAAGAGAGTGAATCACTGGCAGCTGTGGCAGTTTCTAGACTTCTCAACTCATAAACATCAAAGAGAAAAATGAAAGGTCAAAGGGGGAACTCTGTTGGAACTGGGTGAAAGAAGAGCATGGTCTGGCCTCTGCCCCTAAGGTGGTGGAAATGGTGGCTATAGCTGCTCCTGCAGTGGCTACTTCTGGAGCTCCTGGCCCACAAATCACAGGGGGACCAAATGGCTGATGAGAGAGAAATTGCTGGACTCTCTTTGCTGGAAATAAGGCAGGATTCTCTTGCATTGCCCTGCTTGGATCTGGGGCACAGTATTTTTATTTGGTGGTGCTCCTGGGATGAGGAGCACTAGCATGGCAGAGCTTGTTGAAGCTATGGAGAGGCAATGTTCCTCACCATTCTGAGGCAGGTGCCTAAAGAAGGTTCTGACAACAGCTGTATAAAACCCCAGAAATTTGAGACATAGCATTATTCACTCTGCAAGCAGAGTTCTACCCTGGCAAAGAGCTCAAAAGTCATCTTGGATGGCAAGATGAGAAAAGGGAAGTGAAATCAAACTATAGAATCCATTTTTGGTGACAAAGAAATCAAAACATAGAAACAGAAGAAGATAGCAAAGACAAAACTCCTGCATCAAAAGTCTTCAAGAAAAATATGAATTGACTGCAAACCATGAAGGAGCTCAAGAAGGCTTTTGAAAAATGAACTAAGAAAGTAGGGGAAAAATTTGGAAGAGAAATGAGAATGATGCAAAAAGATCATGAAAAACAAATCAACACTCTGTTACAGGAGATCACAAAAACACTGAAGAAAACAACACCTTAACAATAGACTAACTCCCAGGGGTAGAGCCAAGATGGCAGTGTAGAAGAAGGAAAACTCCATATGTTCCCTCCACAACAATCTCAAATATCTATAAAAAAATGACTCTAAACAAACTTTAGGACAAGAGAACCCACAAAATGACAGAGAGAAACAAATGCCCTCCTGAAGACAGCCCAGTAGGCTGGCAGGAAGGGTCAATCACAGTGCACAGGGAGCAGAGCCCAGCCCCCTGAGAGCCAGCAGTTTTAGCCTCAGGGTAGCCAAAATCAGCCCCAGAGGGAGGGACTTCAGGAGAGTGGATCACCACCAGTTGTGGTTATTTCCAGAATTATCAACCCATAAATGCCAAAGACAAAGTCAGTGAACTTTGGGAACAGGGGTTCTGGGAGTGTGGTCTTGCCTCTGCTGCCAGACAGAGAAGCAGCTGAGGTGCAGTGGCCACCACTGCACGGCTGCTTCATAACTCCTACCTGCATATTGTAAGAGGAATAAGGGACCAGTCTGAGGGTTAATTGATCTTGCTATAACCTGCTTGGATGTGGATTGCTGTCTAGGGTTGAGGTCCTAGGGTGCATGACCAGGGTTCCAGAGCTAGTGGAGGCTTCTGAGAGGGCAACCAACTAATAGCTCTGACAGCTGTGAAAATCCCAGCTATTTGGGACAAAGCTCTCCTCTCTGGAAGCAGAGTTCTACTGTGTCAAAAAGCTCATAAGTCAAGTAATTGAGAGTCAATATGAGTAAGAAAAGGAAGAAAAGCAAGCACAGAAATCCAACTTTGGATTCCTCTTTTGGGGACAAAAAGGACCAAAGCATGGAACAGGAGGAAGACAACTAAGTCAGAACTCCTGTACCAAAAACTTCCAAGAAAAATATGAATTGGTTACAGTTCAAAGAGGAGCTTAAGCAGGATTTTGAAAATCAAATAAGAGAAGTAGAGGAAAAATTGGGAAAAGAAATGAGAATGATGCAAGAAAATCATGAAAAGCAAGTCAACAACCTGATTGAAGAAAACTACACCTTAAAAAAATAGACTAACTCAAATGTCAAAAGAGGCTCAAAAAGGCAATGAGGAGAAGAATGCCTTAAAAAGTCATATTTGCCAGATGGAAAAAGAATCTCAAAGCTCACTGAAGAGAATCATTCCTTCAGAATTAGTTTGAAGCAAATGGGAACTAGTGACTTTATGACAAATCAAGATACTATTAAACAGATCCAAACAAATGAAAGAATAGAAGGCAATGTGAAATATCTAATTGGGGAAACCACTGACCTGGAAAATAGATCTAGGAGAGATAATTTTAAAATTATTGGACCTCCTAAAAACCATGATAAAAAAGGAACCTAGAAATCATGCTTCAATAAATTCTCAAGAAAAATTGCCCTGTCTTAGAACCAGAGGGCAAAATAGAGGTTGAAAGAATCCACTGATCACCTGTTGAAAAATATCCTCAAAGGAAAGCTCCTAGAATATTATACCCAGGTTCTAGAATTCCCAGATCAAGGAGAAAATGTTACAAGCAGCCAGGAAGAAACAATTTCAAAATTGTGGAAACACAATCAGAATAGCACAGGAACTGGCACCTTCTACATTGAGGGACTGAAGAGCTTGGGATATGATATTCGAGAGGTCATAGACTGGGATTAAAACCAAGAATCACTCACGCAGCAAAACTGAGTATCATGTTTCAAGGAAAAATATGGTCAATCAATGAAATAGAGAGCTTTCAATAATTTTTGATGAAAAAAAGAGCTGAATGGAAAATGTGACATTCAGATACAAGAAGCAAGAGAAATATGAGAAGGTAAACAGAGAAAAGAAATCATAAGGAACTTAAGAGAATAAAATTATTTATATTCCTAAATGGAAAAGTGATAATTTTAACTTATGAAACTTTTCTCAGTATGAGAATAGTTGAAGGGAATATAAATGTGTGTGTGTGTGTGTACATATGTCTCTATAGGAGGGTATATGGGGGTGTGAATGCATATGTGAGTGTATGTATATATGTTTATAAGTATACATAGAGGGCACAGGACCAATTGCATAGGAAGGGATGATACTTTAAAGGTGGAATTGAGAGGTGAGAGAAGTATATAATGAGACGAGATGGGGAGAAATAAAATGGGGTAAATTATCTCATATAAAAGGGACAAGGGAAAACTGTTACAATGGAGTGGAAGAACAGGAAGGGAAAAGGGAATTAATCAACCTTACTCTCATTGAATATGGCTTAGGGAGAGAATGACATACACACTAAATATGCTATCTCACTCTACAGGAGAGTAGGGGTGTAGCAGCAAGCACCCCAGTGTCCCCAGGATGGCTACCAACACAGGTTCTTAGATCTGCTTTTCTAAAGGAAAACAACTCAAAATGGGTTAACAATCTTGCTTTAATCAATTAAATATATCATTTACCTAATTCAGGGCGAAAAGCTCAGCACCCCAAACTTCAGAGTATATAGACAGAAACATTTCAAACAGACAGGCTTCCAAACTGTCCAACCATTACATCCATACCAAATCACAATTACCAGAGAGAGAAGCATCAACGTCTGGGTTTTTCAAAGCCAGGGGCTCTCAACAAAGGCTGCCCAGAGTCTCATCTGGTCAAATCACACAACACTTCTCAAAGTGAGCCACAAAACAAAGTCTCACATCAAGGATTATATAGTCTTCTCCTGGCTCAGAGATTGTAACAACCCTCTAGACCCACTGCCCAATCACAAAGCACCAAGGTGTGGCATTCCTAAAAAACCAAGCCTCCCACCACAGGCTCCAGGTGCACTCAACCTAGGGACAGGGAAGAACTTAAAAATTTACATTCCTATAACAAGGGGGGAGGGGAATGAGAGGCAGGATGATGGAAGGGAGGACAGGTTGGAGGGTGGGAAATTGGAAGCAAACACTTTTGAATAGGGACAGGGTCAAAGTAGAGAATAGAACAAGTGGGAGTTAGAATAGTACAGAGTCAAATATAGTCAATATTTCACAATATATGTACTATGGAAACGTTTTGTGTAGCTACACATGTAAAACTTATATTGAATTGCTTATCTTCCCAAGGAGAAAGGGAAAGAATATGGAATTCAAACTTTTAAAACAAAATGCCTAAAAATATTATTATTAATATTATTACTATCTTTTTTTACATTCAACTGGGAAAGTTATATAGGCACTGGGGTATAGAGATCCATCTTGCCCTACTAGAAAGTCAGAGGGGGGATGGTGGAGGATATAGGAGAGAGCAGATTGGAGAAGGGATCACTGTTTTCATGTGCTGGGTAGGGGAAAGATGCGGAGAAAATTTGTAACTCAAAATCTTGTGGAAATGATGTAAACTAAAAATAAAATTTAGTTAAGAAAGAAATAATCCAAAAAGAAATAGACTAACTCAAATGGCAGATGAGGTCCAAAAAGCCAATGAAGAGAAGAATGCCTTATAAAGCAAAATTGGCCATATGGAGTACGAATTTCAAAACATTACTGAAGAAAATTAGATTCGAGCAAATGGAAGCTAATGACTCTATGAGAAATGAAGATACTATAAAACTAATCCAAACAAATGGAAAAAAAATAGAAGGCAATGTGAAATGTCTCATTGGAAAAAAAAAAAACATTGTCCTGAAAAATATACCCAGTAGAGACTGTTTAAAAATTATTGGACTACCTGAAAGCCACGATCAGAAAAATTACTGAGACATCATTTTTTTTTTCTTTTTTTTGTTCTACTAAAACCTCCTTTATTTAGCTTAAGAAAATTCACAGACATCAAGGCAGATGTAGCTCAGGGAGATTATCAAGGAAAATTGCCCTGATGTTCCATAACCAGAGCATAAAATTGAAATTGAAGGAATTCACTGATTTCTTGAAGAAGTTCCCAAAAAGAAAACTTCTAGGAATATTATAGCCAAATTCCAGAGATCCCAGGTCAAGAAGAAAAGATTACCAGCAGTCAGGAGGAAAGAATTTGATTATTGTTGAAACACAATCAGGATAACATAAGATGTAGTAATTTCTACATTAAGGGGTCAAAGGGTTTGGAATATGATATTCCAGAGGTCAAAGGAACTAGGATTAAAATCAAGAATCACCTACCCAGGAAAAAAAGAATATAATGCTTCAGGGGAAAATATGGATATTCAATGATATAGGGGACTTTCAACCATTCTTGATGAAAAGACCAGAATTGAAAGGAAAATTTGACTTTCACATACAAGAAGCAAGAGAAGCATGAGGTTTTGAAAAGATTAATGACCATCAATCAGAAGCACTTTTTAACAGATGCATCAAAATATGTGGAGTACAATGCACTATGACAACTCTTCTCTATGGAGCTATAGAACAATAAAAAGCCTTAATACCTGTGGCCTTTTGGGGAACTGCTACCAGGAATACAGGACACAGAAAGAATCAAGTTTTGGGAGCAGTTTTTTTCTACCATATTCATTCCTATGTTAATTTAGAGAACTCTATTTAGGTCTTGCATCAAATATGACAGAAGACTCTTGATTGTTAAATCCTGTTTTGATTTTTAACAGACTCAAATACAAGCACCAAGGCTTATTTCATGATATGTTACATAAACAGATGCAATTTTTGAAGGATTCTTTTTTTTCCAATTTATTTATTTTTTCATTTTAGTTTTCAATATTCATTTCAAGAAGATTTTGAGTTACAAATGTTTCTCCCTCTCCTCCCTCTAACCCCACCTCAAAATAGCAAGCCTAGAATGTCCCCTTCCCCAGTCTGTTCTCTTTTATATCCTCGCTCATTAGCCCCTCCCTCCAATTTTCTAGTAAGGCAAGATGGATTGCTATACCCTGGTGCCTGTATATCTTATTTCCCAGTTGCATGTAAAAAATGTTTTTTTTTTTTCCTACACATTTATTTTTACTACTTTGAGATCCAGATTTTTTCCCTTATTCGATCCCCTCCCACCCTCATTAGGAAGATAAGCAATTCAGTATAGTTTGCACATGTGTAGTTACACAAAATATTTCCATAGTAGGTATATTGTGAAAGACTAACTATGTTTCCCTACATCCTATCCTGCCCCTCACTTGTCCTATTTTCTCCTTTGACCCTCTCCCTTATCAAAAGTGTTTGTTTCTAATTACACTCTCCCTCAATCTGCCCTCCCTTCTCTCATCCCCCCTCTTATCCCCTTCCCCCCTATTTTCCTGTAGGTTGATACCCAATTGAGTGTGTATACTATTCCCTCCTTAAGGAGGGAATAATTCAATAAAAGTAAGCTTGTCCCATTACCTTTTACCTTCCTGTTCTTCACTTCCATTGTAACCATTTTCTCTTGCCTCTTTCATATGAGAAAGGGGAATCTGTGGTAGTATGGTATTTCCTATGCTTGCTCATGTTGCCAGTCAATTACTTGACTTTTGAACTTTGCCACAGTATAACTCTGCTTTCAGAATGGAGAGAGCTTCATTCCAAATCACTGGAGTTTTTACAGCTGCTGGAGCAAATAGGAGGGCACCCTCACTGCAGCCACAACAGGCTCTGGCACTGGGCCACACACCTCAGGACCTTCACCCAAGACCACTATCCAGATCCAAGCTGGTTAAAGCAAGAGCAATAACGATCTGAATGGTGACTTTATGTCAAAATAAAGTCAAAATGGGTAGCTGATGTATACATAAAGGGTGATACCATAAGCAAATCAGAAAAATAAGGAATAATTTATATGCCACATCTATGGATAAAGGCGGAGATTATGACTAAACAAGAAAAAGAGAGCTTTATAACAGACAAAATGTGTAATTTTGTGTTAAATTTTAAATGTGTTTTTGCATAGGTATTATCAAGATAGTCACAATTTAAAAAAAAAAGCAGAAAACTAGGGAAAATTGACATTGTTTCTCTGATAAAAGCCACATTTTTTTAAACACACAGAGGAATGAATCAAATATATAAAAATACAAATCATTTCCCAACTTGTAGTTTTCAGATAAAGAAATCAAAGCTATTGATAGTCATATGAAAATTCTCTAAATTGGTATTTATTAGAAAAATGCAATTCAGACAATTCTGGATTGTCATCCTTATCAAATTGACTAACATAATAAAAAGAAAGATAAATGTTGAAGGGGACCTGAGAAAATTGGAAAACTAATGCACTGTTTGTGGATTTGTGAAATTATACAACCATTCTGGAGAACACTGTATTACTATCCCCAAAGGGTGATAAAACTACATGTATTTCTCCTTTTACACTACAAAGTTTGTATACTTAAGAGATTTAAAAAATGAAGAGGATCTTTATGTATAAAATTATTTATAGAAGTTCTTTTTGTAGTCACAAAAAATTGGAAATCAAGGGGATGCCCATTAATTGGGGAATCACTAAAGTTTTGTAAAATATTTGCAATGGAATAATATTTTGGTATAAGAAATTACAATCAGGATGGTTTTAGAAAAACCTGGAAAGGTTTACATGAACTCATAAAAAGTGAAATGAGCAGAACCAGAAAAATATTATACACAATAACAGCATCGTGGTATAATGATCAACTTGAATGAAAGATTTCTAAGAAATACTGTTCACTATTCCTAAATGACTCATGCTAATAACTATTGTCCACCTCCTGATGAAGAACTGGTAGATTCTGAATGCAGATTGAAGCAGAGCATTTTTTTTTTACTTTTTGTACTTTTTTAGGTTTTTAATTTATGTTTTATTTCACAACATAACTAATATGAAAATGAATATTTCATGATTACACCTGCATAACCTATATCAAATTTATTGTTTTCTCAAAGCAGGGGGAGGAAGGGTGCGAATTTGGAGTCCAAAATTAAAAAAAAAAATACGGGCGGTTAGGTGGCGCACTGAGTAAAGCACCAGCCCTGGATTCGGGAGGACCCAAGTTTGGTTGCAGCCTCAGACACTTAACACCCACACACACAAAAGTAGTCATGTAACCTTGGGCAAGTTACTTAACCCCAATTGCCCTCCAAGAGGAAAAAAAATTAAAAACAATAAAAAATTGTTTTTACACCCAATTGGGAAAAAAATATTGTTTAAGGAAGAGAAGAATTTAGTATGAACTCATTATACCCAATCAACCAAGTTGTAGGAGAGAGTTTAAAATACTTTTCACACAAATAAAGCCAGATCTAAATAATTAGGGAAACAAAAAAAAAACAGCAGTTGCTCATAAGTAAATCTAGCTAATATAATAAAAATGACAATTCTACCTAAATTAATTTAGTTATTTGGTACCATAATCAAATTACCAAAATTATTTTATAGAGCTAGAAAAATAATATCAAAATTCATCTGGAAGAATAAAAGGCCCAGAATATCAAGAAAATTAATGAAAAGAAATGCTAGGGAAATGGCTGAGGCATTACCAGATCTTAAAATGTATTTTAAAGTGGCAACCATCAAAACTACTTTCTACTGGTTGAGAAATAGAGGGGTAGATCAGTTGAATAGGTTTGTTACACAAGACACAGTAGTCAATGATTAAAGCAATATACTGTTTGATAAACCCAATGACCCCAGCTTCTGGGATAAGCACTCACCATTTGACAAAAACTGCTGGGAAAGCTGGAAAATAATATGTTAGAATCTGGGCATAGACCAAAGTCTGACACTGTATACCAAAATAATATCCAAATGAATACACAATTTAGCTATAAAGGCTGAAAGTATAAACAAATTAAGGGATGAAGGAAGAATTTATCTGTCAGATTTATAGAGAACAGAGCAATTTATGACCAACCAAGAGACAGAGAACATTACGAAATGTAAAATGGTAAATTTTGTTTACATTAAATTGAAAAGTTTTGTACTAACAAAGACAATGCAACTAAGATTAGGAGGGAAGCAGACAAGTGGGCAAGCATTTTTACAACTAGTGTCTCTGTCAAAGGCCTCATTTCTAAAATATATAGAGAATGGGTTAAATTTATGGGAATACAAGTCATTCTCCAATTGATAAATGGTCAAAGGATATGAACAGGCATTTTTCAGAGGAAGAAATTAAAGCTATCTATAATCATACTTAAAAAATACTCTAAATCACTATTGATTAGAGAAATACAAATCAAAACAACTCCAAGGTACCACATCACACCTATCAGATAGACTAATATGGCAAAATAGGAAAATGATAAATGTTGGAGATGTGGGAAAGTTGGAATATTGACTCATTTTTGGTGGAGTTATGATCCAACCATTCTGGAGGGCAATTTGGAACTATACCAAAGAGTTATAAAAATGTGCATACCTTTTGATCCATCACCACTGCTTCTAGGGCTATTTCCAAAAGAGATAATAAAAAATGATAAAAGGACCCATATGTATAAAAATATTTATAACAACTCTTTTTGTGGTGGCCAGGAACTGAAAATTGAGGGTATATTGAAGAATTGAATTGAAGAATAGCTGGAAGAGTTGTATATAAATGTAATGGAATACTATTGTGCTATAAGAAATGATGAATATATGGACTTCAGAAAATGCTGGAAAAAAAAAACTTACATGAACTGATGCTGAGTGAAGTGAGCAGAACCAGGAAAACATTGTTCACAGAAACAGTCACAGTGTGTGATGATTGATTTTGTTAGACTTAACCCTTCTCAAAAATACAATGTCCTTAAACAATTCCAAAGGACTCATGATGGTAAATGACATCCACATGCAGAGAAAAAAGCTAAGTAGTCAGAATGCAGAGCAAAGTAGATACTATTTTCTTTTTTTTTTCTCTTTCCCATGTTCTCTTCTATTTGTTTTAACTCTTCTATGCAACATGACTAATGTGAAAATGTGTTTGAAAGGAGCATATGTGCAGAGTTATATCATATTTCATTCTGTCTTGGGGAGGGAGGCAGGAGGGAGGAAGAGAAAATTTAAAATTTGTGGAAGTGAATGTTGAAAGCTAAAAATAAAAATGAAGAGTTTTGTAATTATGTTCTTGTATTTCTTGGGTTTGTTTAGGCAGGTATACTATGAAATATTTTATAATGTCTCCAGTAACTTTAAATGGAATTGCTCTTTCTATCCCTTGCTTTTGCACTTTCTTAGTAATATACAGAAATGCTGAGGATTTATGTGGGTTTATTTTATACACTGCAAATTTGCTAAAATTATTTCTCATTTCAAACAGTTTTTTTACTCGATTCTCTAGAATTCCCTAAGTATATTATCATATCATCCACAAAGAGCAATTGCTTTCTTTATTTCTTGGATATTCTAATTCCTTCCATTTCTTTCTCTCTTCTTATTGCTAACACTAACATTTCTAGTACCATATTGAATAATAGTGGTAATAATTGTTATCATTGTTTCAAAATGCTTCTACTTTATCCCTGTTACATATAATACTTGCTGATGACATTAGGTAAATGCTACTTATCATTTTAAGGAAGATTCCATTTATTCCTATACTATCTAGTGTTTTTAATAGGAATGGGTTTTGCATTTTGTCAAAAGCTTTTCCTGCATCTATTGAGAAAGTCATATGGTTTCTGCTAGTTTTGTTGTTGATATGATCAATTATACTGACAGTTTGCCTTATATTGAACCAGCCCTATATTCCTGGAAAAAATCCTACTGAGTAATAGTACATTATTCTCATGATAAGTTGTAATTTTTAAAAATAATATTTTAATTAAATTTCTAGCATTTATCTTCATTAAGGAATAGGTCTATAATTTCCTCTGCTTGCTCATATTGCCAGCCAATCACCTGAATTTTGAGCTCTTTGCTGTGGTAGAACTCTGATTCCAGATTGCAGAGAGATATGTCTCAAATTGCTTTGGTTTTTTTCAGCTGCCAGAGCTATCAGGAGGGTGCCCTCACTACAGCCCCCACAAGTTCTGGAACACTTGCCACACACCCCAGGACCACCACCCAAGACCATGATCCAGATCCATGTAGATTAAAGCTAAAGCTAAATCAATTAACCTTTAAATGATCACTTGGACCCCTACAATTTGCAGGTCTGGAACTCAAGAGGTAGGCATGTGGCCACAACTGCAGCCAACATGCCTCAGCCACTTCTCACCCTCGGGGTAGCGGTTGAACTGTGCTCTTCTCCCCCCAGTTCCAACAGAATTCTTGACTGAACTTTTATTTTCTTTTTGGCATTTATGGGATGAGAAGTCTGGAAACCACCACAGCTGCTGGTGATTCACTCTCTTGAAGTCTGCTCTGACTTCAGCTGATAGGGGCTGCCCGGTGGCCATGTAGCAGCAAGCAACCCAGCGTTCCCAGGGTGGCTGCCTGCACAGGTTCTTGGATCTGCTTTGATAAAAGAAAGCAACTCAAAATGGGTTAACAAGCTTACTTTAATCAGTCAGACATATATCGTTTACCTTGTTCAGGGGATAAAGGTCAGCACCCTGAACTTCAAAGTATACAGGCAGAATTATCAAGACAGAAACAGATCAAGTAGACAGCTTTCCAAACTGTCCAGCCATTACATCCATACCAAATCAACATCTGGGTTTCAACATCTGGGTTTTTCAAAGCCAGGGGGCTCTGGACAACGGCTTCCCAGAATCCATATCAAATTACAGAACACTTCTCAAAGTGAGCCCCAAAACAGAGCTACACATCAGGGCTTATATAGCCTTCTACTGGCTCAGAGAATGTAACAACCTTATTGACTCACTGGCCAATCAAGAAGTATCTACTGAAAAACAAGCCTCCCACCCAAGGCTCCAGGTGCACTTTAACCTAGGGGCAGGAAAGATCTTTAATATTTACATTCCCATTACAGGCCAGAACCACACAGCTCAGGTGGGACTGAGCTTGGCTCCAAACTCAGTGACATAGACACTTCCTGTTGGCCTGTCAGGCTGCCTTCAGGGGGATACTTAGTTCTCTCTGTCACTTTGTGGATTCTGTAGCTCTAAAATTTGTTTAGTCATTTTTTATATGTATTAGAGGTGGTGGGAGCCAGAGCTGTGCAGAGGTGTGTTTTTACTCATCCCTCTTGGCTCCACCCCTATGTTCCCCTTTTCACTGAGTGAGATGGACCTTTTTGCCTATCCTCTAAATCTCTTGGGCTAAAAACAAACAAACAAAAACATTCCACCCTGTCTTTTTTCTATATCTATTAAAGGATTTCCTTGAGGGTACTATTTTCTGATTTTATGGAGGAGAATATGGGAGGGCTGCAATTTTTTACTTCCTACTCCACCACCGTGGGTCAAAGAAATCTTTCAGTTTTTTTTTCAAATCCACAAAATCTCAATTTAAAATTTTATCATTGTGTTTTTCTTAATCCCTGTTTTGCTCAGAATATTTTTTCTAGTCATAATTGTATGAGATATATCCCTTTATCTTTTCTCCAAGAAATGTTTTGTTCCAAAAATATTGACATATGAAATTCATATCCAAATTAATTTTTCAAAAATAATTTTCAGCTTTCTGAGAAATTCTAAACAGATATTTCTAATCCAGAAAGCTTATGATTTTAGTTTATTAAGATTATTTTGAGTTCATTTGTTTCTTTTTTTTTCCTTTTTATTTTTGGAGGACAATTGGGGTTAAGTAACTTGCTCAAGGTTACACTGCTAGTTTGTGTGTGGGGGCGGGGAGGGGGGTGTGGGTGTGGGTGAGTGTTAAGTGTCTGAGGCCCGAACCGAATTCAGGTCCTCCTGACTCTGGGACTGGCGCTTTGCTCACTGCACCACCTAGCTGCCCCAATTTGTTTCTGATTCTATCATATCTATTCTATTATAATCTTTTGCTTTTCTCTTTTATACTAATCACCAATTTTTTGGAGATCATTGTTTTGTAATATTATTTAATGTTTAAAGGAATTATTCTCTTTATTCCCACTTTTTATCATTTTTTTCATATTTTAGATATTTTATTTTCTTGAATAAGCCTATTTTGTCTAACTCTATAAAGAAGTTTTTGGTTGTTTGGCTGTTGTATTACTAAATTTGTAAATTGCTTTGTGGAGTATTATAAAAGTTGTACACAAATAACCATATCACAAGTAATGATCATCTCTACACCGAGTATACTTTACTCCAAAAAAAAGGAATTTCATAATTGAATTTATATATCTTGATTATGACTTAGTAGATTCATTCCCAGGTATCATGTACCTCATTTTTATATCAGATAAAGTTTCCATTTTTCTCCTGTATTTCTTTGCATATGTCTGTATCTAATTACTAATTTTTATAAGTTGATATATATATATATATATATATGTACATGCATGTATAGTGCTTTATTCAAAATTATTATTTTAACTAATAAATTTGTTGAATCTTTGGGTTTTTGTAAGTAAGTCCTCATCATATCAGCCAATATTTATTGTTTTATTGTATTTCTATTACCTTATTTTCATTACTAACACTTCTAAAATTATATTAAATAGTAGTAACAATTCACCTTTTCAGATAACTGTTTTTTTTTATTTTAGTGTATACTTTTTAAAAGGGATTTTGAAATAGGCCCATTTAATAAGGCTTTTAAGAAAAATAGCTTTATTTTTGTAGAAAGTTTGATCTGCCTTTGTTTATATAAGCAAGTATTTTGGAGTTGTTTTCTTATTTTAATTATGTAAACAGCTTTTCTAATGTTGAACTGTTTTTGAAAACCTGGTAACAATCAAGCTTGGTTGTAATGAATTATTTTTGCAATATATTGCTGTAATAATTATTTTAGGAATTTAATATTTTTCATCAATATTTGTTTATTGGAATTTTTCTGTATTTCACTTTTTTCTTCTTGTTTTAGGTATCAGAATCATATTTGCCTTATAAAATGAGGTTATTTATGTTTATCTGCATTTATATTATTTCCTGCAATAAGATGTAAGTACCTTAATGGAGTGTATCATTTTGCATCTCTGTCTATCTTTCTGTCTCTCTCTCTCTTTCTCTGTGTCCTTGCATATACATATATAGTATGTATCTATGTATGTATGTCCATATATACATACAGGCACACACATATATATGCATGTAGCTCTATCTATATCTATCTAAATTTAGCATAGCTGCTGGAATAAATTCTTCTTGGTTGATTGAATGAATGAATGATATGTTTGGAGAAAAAGGGGAATTGTGGCTATAATATACCAACTTGGATATGGTTAAATTCCATTGGAAATAATTCCACAGTCATGTTCCCACTCTTTTTTTCTACTTGTAATGAAACAGCTAACTAGATCAAAATAGCTTCTGTACTAACTGATTGTTACTTAAAATCAAATACAATGTTTAGCTCTTGTATGATTGATGAAATTAACACAGCTTTACTATAATATCTAGTCTAGACTTTTTAAATCAACACTATTTAAAAAAAAAATTTTCTGTTCATTAGAATTTCTTTCTAGAATTTAAACTACAACTCCTTTCCAGAATTTAAACTACAGCAGATATGTCATTCAAACAGAAATTAAATTAGGTCAAAATCAAAACTTTCAGTATAGTGTTAAGGAAGTCAAACATAAGAGACAAAATTGCAAATACACAATGAGAATTTTCTCCCAACTTTCTCAAAGAAATAAGACAGAATCCTAAAGATTCTGGCAACAATTTTCCTTTTAAAAATCTATAACCTTTTCATGCACAGTATCCTCTCTAGTGTAAAAAGGAGATGATCTCAATTATTTTTGTGCTAGAACAAAAGGCATATATGTAATATACAGATTGGATAAATAATCCCATAAAAAATCAGTAGTTTACAAATTAACTATTGGTTGCAAATGGGAGTTGAAATATAATAATAAATGTATGTTCTTATATGTAAGAGACAATATCTTGTCCCCATATCAAGCTAACTTCTGATTATAATGATTACTTTTATATCTTATTGTGTTTCCTTTCATGAACATTCTTTAGACTGTCTGTTAAGTATTTGTCACTATGGAGAGTCTCTTGTAAAACTACCTGTTACTAGTGAAATATTTCTCTTCAGCAGTTGAAGTACAAAAGTATTTCCTATTTGATAAATAATGCTTATATTCTTTCGTAGCTGCTTCTTACTCCCTTTGATGTAAGATAAAAATGACAGCCAAAATAGCTAAAATTCTTTCAGTATTCTTAAGGAGCCACTGAGGATATGGGACAACAACCAGAAAAATGAAAAAGAAAATCAATAGAAATTTTTTTTAAGTTAAAGTCAATACAGTATATAATAACACAGCAATATTGTTTTAAGAATGACTTTAAATGAATGTTATTTTGCTATTATAAATACCTAAATCAACTATAAAAGACATATGAAGAAAGATACTATTGGTATCCAGAGACAGAATTGATAAGTAGATGTATAGAATTGTGTTTGTGTGTGTGTATTTGTTTCTAATGGTAGCCATTTCTGTTGGGGCTGGGGAAGGAGAGGAGAGAAAAAGAAATTTCAAAGATAATGTCTGTTTGAAAGGAAAAAAAAAAGTTGTGCAAAATAGATTTGCAGTTCTATATGCAATCCTCCTTTCTCTTTATTATGGAAATGCTTGTTTTATCGAGGAATTAAAAATAAAATTAAAAGAAAAAGGCATGGCCTTCTCCAGCCAGAAACCAGAGTGGTGACATTAGTCCCCCACCCCGACCTGACTCCCACCCCCCCCCCCCCGCCCCCCCCCCCCCCCCCCGCCAGCAGGTCCTGGCTCCGCCACCTCCTTGATATTGTTCAAGATCCTGTCCTTTACCCAAAATGGCGACCATTGTTCAAAGCTGCCCATTCTTGTCAAGAGAACCCCAAACCTTTCTCCAGAAGGCTGGCAAATCTCTGCTCTTCTACGCCCAGAATTGCCTCAAAATGATGGAAACTGGATCCAAACCTCCTTCTCCGGCTGTGACCACTTCACCAACTCACTTCCAGCAAGTAAAAGAAACACCTCCAGCCAATGAGAAGGACAAAACTTCCAAAGCTGTGGTCCAGCATGCTGACAATTCTCAGCAGACCACTGGTGGATCCCAGCTTTCCACTGGTCATCCAGCCTCTGCCACAAGCCAGGGAAGTGCCAGTAAATGCCCTTTCCTAGTGGCTCAAATGAACCAAGGAACCAGTAACGTCTTTTGGAGGGCCAGTTTTGAGCTTCAAGAGGATGTGAAGGAAATGCAGGCTGTGAGGAAAGAGGTTGCTCAAACTCCAATTTATCCTACACTGATTAATCTCAAGACTGGTAGAGAAGACCCGAATGGTTTGATAAAGAATTTTCAGGATCTCCTGCAAAAGCAAACACCGGAAAGGGTATCCCATCTCCGTCAGGACAACTTGCCAAAATCTGTTTCCACTTTTCAGTATGATCGTTTCTTTGAGAAAAAAAAAAATGATCAGAAAAAAAGTGATCATACTTACTGAGTGTTTAAAACTGTGAACTGGAATGCACACACATACCCAATGGCAGATGACTGCACAGATTCTCTTGTTACTAAAAAGCAGATGTCTGTCTGGTGTAGCAATGACTACCTGGGAATGAGTCGCCATCCTCGGGTGTGCTAAGCAGTCATGGAAACATTGAAACAACATGGTGCTGGGGCAGGTGGTACAAGAAATATTTCAGAGAATTGGCTGACCTCGACGGGAAAGATGCAGCATTACTGTTTTCATCATGCTTTGTTGCTAATGACTCCACCCTCTTCACTTTGGCCAAGATGATGCCAGGCTTCATGTGAAATTTATTCTGATTCTGGGAATCATGCCTCCATTATCCAAGGAATTTGTAATAGCAGAGTGCCAAAGTATATATTTCACCATAATGATGTAAACCACCTCAGACCTGCTAAAGAAATCAGACCTGTCAGTCCCTAAGATTGCTGCATTTGAAACTGTTCATTCAATGGATGGAGCGGTATGCCCATTGGAATAGCTGTGTGACGTGGCCCATAAATATGGGGCAATTACCTTTGTGGATGAAGTCCATGCCATGGGATTATATGGTGCTCGAGGAGGTGGGATAGGGGATTGTGATGGAATCATGCACAAAGTGGACATTATTTCTGGAACCCTTGGCAAAGCCTTTTGTTGTGTTGGGGCCTGCATCGCCAGCATAAGTTCTTTAATAGACACTGTGGTACGCCGTTGGCTTCATTTTCGCAACTTCCTTGCCTCCAATGCTTCTGGCTGGAGCTCTCGAATCCGTCCGCATCTTAAAGAGCGTGGAAGGTCGAGCCCTTCGTCGGCAACACCAGCGCAATGTCAAACTTATGAGGCAGATGCTAATGGAAGCTGGGCTCCCCGGGGTTCACTGCCCCAGTCACATCATTCCAGTCCAGGTGGCAGATGCTGCTAAAAATACAGAGATCTGTGACGAGCTCATGAGCAAACATGACGCCTAAGTCCAAGCCATCAACAAACCCACGATCCCCCAGGGAGAAGAACTGCTCCACATTGGGCCAACCACCCCACCACACCCCACAGATGATGAACTATTTCCTGGAGAATCTGCTGGATACTTGGAAATTTGTGGGGCTGGACTTGAAGCCTCACTCCTTGGCAGAGTGTAACTTCTGTAACAGACCCCTGCATTTTGAAGTCATGAGAGAGAGAGAGAGAGAGAAAGCCTACTTCCAGGGCATGAGCAAACTGGTTTCTGTCAGCACCTGAATCCGACCTCCATATCTCAGCCTGATGTTCCCCAGTCTCCAGTACTTGTCGTCTCTGTAGCCTTTATATACGAATTCACCTACAATTAATTCAATATTTAGTAGACTATGAGCTTAATTAAAACTATATTCTCATGCTGAATTATGGTTCAATTTTTAATACTATATCTAGATCCAAACAGGAAAGCCATATGTCATATAGTCAGTATCTCTATTTCTTCTTTACTACCTGGATAATTTTAAATTCATTTAACCAAGACATTTCCAAATTATTATATCTAGTCATACTCTCTTAGATTATGATGAAACTCACATATTTCTTAGACCTCAGGATGAGCTGCAAATGTAATATCACAGTAAAGTGATGTTCTGATTGCCTCAGGAACACATTGTAGCCCAACATCAAATATAATTGGGTTCTTTCTTCTTTAACAAAAGAGAGTGGACAAATTCTGTATATATTCAAGTGCCTGAAGGGAGTTTGACCGCTCTATATGCTACTTTAATGAGAGAAAAAAAATCCACAAAACATTGACCTGAAATTGCAGAAGCCAACTAGGTTCTCAAGAAGATAACATTCAAAATATTGTTCAATTCATTACACATTGTCACCTTTTATTTTATCTGTGTCCCCACATTCTAACAATAAGTAACAAAGCCACCCACATTGGCATTGTAATCTGAATGGAAAAGTAAAGCTTTAAACAATTTTTATGGAAAAAAAAAGATATATAGAGATACACATATTATATATAAACCATTCTCTCTGAAATTGGATCTGTCTTCAAGGAAATTTGGCAGGTATTCAAGTTTTGAAATGTAAAGTAAATTTAAACAGATATGGTCTATCTAGGTATTGTGCAGTCTTGTTTTATGGATTGCATTAAATTTGCCCCATGTTATTTTTTTTCCTCAGAGCAAGTACTGTAGACCTTATCAGTGAAGAATGCTTAATAATGGAATGTTTGATTTTTCAGTCCTAGAATTTAAAGAGCAATAACTCGTATCATCTATTTAAATTAATGGTCTTTCAATTCCAATCCACAGACCACATGCATAACACATGACCATATTAAATACCAATTGATAAAGTATAAGGTTGACTGACTTTCAAGTTCCATTGTAAAATAGGTTCACAGTAAAGAATTTTATATATTGCACTTTTTGTCATTCCAGATATACTGACATGATTTTCTGTAAGAACATAAGGTACAATGAATGAAGAAGCTAGGCATTGATATTATCTAAATCAAGTCGTTTATTCTAGCTGTGGGACCATTACTATTGCAATATGACTAACTTCTTTCCATAGACTGAACTTTAATATCTTCTATCTCTCAAGGTCATCTTTAATAGTCAAACTAATAGAACTTAGATTAGTTTAACTGTGACTCTCTTTTTTCTGTAGCTAGACAAAATTGGAGCCTCCTGGTTCACATAAATGAGTAGCTATTTAGAAATATTAGTTCACCATGAAAAATGAGTGCTAATTTATATGTTTGAGACTGAAATAATTCAGTGTAGGACAAATAGGAATTAGATGATGGACAGAAAGAAAATGGCATTAAAAAGGAAAGACAGGTAACCTTGGGAAATCAGAATGATAAAATCTTGGAGTCAAACAGAAATTTAGGAGTTACCCAGTTCCACATTAAACCAGCATATGAATCTTTTCATTAGCAACCTTAATAATTAAAAATCCAGAATATGCTTGAAATTGTCCATTGAGAGAGAAAAACTTTGTTTAAAACAAAAATATCAAGAACACATTTTTTTTCTTCTTACAAAAATCTATTTTCTCTCCTTCCTTCTCTTCCCAACTATTGGGAAAAGAATAAGAAAAACTGGGGTGGCTAGGTGACACAGTGACTGTCCCTGTAATCAGAAGGACCTGAGTTCAAATGTGGCCTCAGACATTTAACACTTACCAGCCGTGTGACCTTGGGCAAGTCATTTAATCCCAATTGCCCTCCAAAAAGAAAAACAAAGTAAGAAAAACTTTTTAACAAAACAAACAAAAAAAATCCTCATAAGAAATCAGTCAATACAGGTCTAATAGGTACCAGGCACTGTGCTAAGTGCTAAGTATATGAATATATTAAAAGTAAGACAAAACACAAGAAAAAGAAAACAGACACTTCCATCAAGTAACTTGCAAGGTAATGAGAAGGGACAATATAAACAAAAAGGAGGAGATATTTGGCACAAGGTCATACTGGAGTCTAATCAAAGGAGCATATAAGCTGATAAAGAGGATGACTGGATTGGGATCCCAGTGCTCTTTAAATGTAGGCTTTGAGAAGACGTCTTTTTTTCTGCCCTTCAGCTGTTCAGTCAGAGTGGAAGAAGGTACTGAGGGTACTGAGTTGTGTAGTAACAAAACTGAGACAATCTCATAGGAAGACTAGTTTCTTGGTTATGAGATTTCCTAGGGGCATGACAGAATTCAGTACAAGGAGTGCAAACGGTTAGGAAATAAAAATACAGATCAATGCAAAATAAATTCCCTTATTGGTCACATCCAAAATGCTGACTCAGTGGACAGACTGAATCCATTACCTCACCCTCACAAAGTGGGAAGAAAGTTTCATCATTAGATCTCTATAAAACTGCCATCCTTGACAGTCTAGAGAGATTTAATCATTCAAAATCTCCTCCTCATGATCTATTTTCCTATAACTTTTACCCAAAGTTACTTTTCAGATTTTTTTTTAAATCAAGCACTGAGTGGCATAGTGCTAGATGTCACTAAGCAGATGTTCGATTAACTCTTATCAGCGATGTTATGGAACATTTATCTGAATTCACAATTGACCGATTGCTATAAGAAATTGAATATTTCCAATATTAGTTTATTTTGGGAAATGGAAAAAAGACTGATTTGCAAAAAATGTTTTGGTGAGTGCACTCTGCATTACACTAAGTGATTTGTGTCATTAAATATATGACATAAAGGTATATTGTAAGAATAAGATAAATAGGAAATACTAAAAGGCAAAGAATTGTCATAATAGTGATAAAGAGTCATGGAAATTTTATAGGTTGAATCATATTTGGTCAAGAAATATTTTTAATTATTTAATTTTTAGGTTTCAACATTAAGTTGCACAAATTTTTGAGTTTTAAATTTCATCTTCCTCCCTCCGCTACCCCCTCACTAAGAAGATGGCATGTGATCTGATATAGGTTCTACATATACATTCACATAAAACGCATTTTCACATGTCATGTTGTAACCAATGGGATGAACCATGAGAAAGAAAAAAAAACAGAGAGAGAGAGAGAGAGAGAGAGAGAGAGAGAGAGAGAGAGAGAGAGAGAGAGAGAGAGAATGCAAATAGTATGCTTTGATCTGCATTCAGACTCTGTACTTCTTTCTGTGGATCTGTGGATATGAATAGCATTTTTCATCATGAGCCTTTTGGAGTTGTCTTAGAATCTGACATTGCTGAAAAAAGTTAATTATATCCAACTTAGTCAATGTATAGTGTAGTGGTAACTGTGTACTATGTTCTTTTAGTTTTTCTCACCTCACCAAGCTATAGTTCATATAAGTCTTTCATATAAGTTTAAATATTTTTTTCTGAAATCTGCCTGCTCATAATTTCATGTGTGCACACACACAAGTATATATGCATATGTGTTATAATATGCATGTATATATGTGCACATATGTATATGTATGTATGTTTATGTGTGTATATGTTATATTTAATAGCCTTCCATTCCATTCATATACGACAATGTGTTCAGACATTCACCAATGGAAATCCCCTCGATGTCAAATTCATAGTTACCACAAAAAAGAGCTGCTATAAATATATTTGTGCAGGTGGCTTCTTTACCCATTTTTATGATCTCTTAAGGACACAGGCCTAGAAGTGGTATTGTAGGGTGAATGGGTAAGTACATTTTTGTAACCCTTTGGACATAATTCCAAATTGCTCTCCAAAATGTTTGGATCAGTTCACAACTCCAACAACAATGCATTAGTGCTCCAATTCTCCCACATCTTCTCCAACATCTATCATTTTCCTCTTTTTCGATGTTAGCCAATCTGATAGCTGTGATACTGTACCTAAGAGTGGTTTTATTTGCATTTTTCTAATCAATAGTGATTTACAGGATTTTTTCATATAACTATAGAATAACTTTAATTTCTTCCTCTGAAAACTACCTGTTTGCATCCTTTTATCAACCTGGTTATGACTTGTATTCCTTTAAATTTTTCTCAGTTCTCTAAATATTTTAGAAATGAGACCTTTATCAGAGACACTGACTGCTTTAAAACATGTTTGCCAGTTTTCTGCTTCCCTTCCAATCTTCGTTATATTGGTTTTCTTTGGACAAAACCTTTTCAATTTAATTTAATCAAAATTATCCATTTTGCATTTCATAATGTTCTCTCTCTCTTGTTAGGTCATAAATTCTTCCATTCTCCATGGATCTGACAGGTAAACTATTCTTTGCTTTCCCAGGTTGCTTCAAGTATCAGTTTTATATCTAAATTGTATACCTACTTGGTCTTTATTTTGGTATGAGGCTTAAGATAATGGTCCATGTCCTAAGTCTGTCAAACTATTTTCCATTTTTCCCAGCAGTTTTTGTCAAAGAGTGATTTCTTATCCAAGAAGCTGGAGGCGTCAGTTTTATCAAACAGTAGATTACAATAGTCATTGACTACTATACCTAAACTATTCCACTCATCCACCACTCCATTTCTTAGCCAGGACCAATTTGTTTTATGATTGCAGCCTTATAATATAATTATAATACACTTTAAGACCTTGTATAGCTAAGCCATCTCCTCTAGCATTTCTTTTCATTAATTCCCTTGATAGTCTGGTTCGTTTGCTCTTTTTCTTATTTTTTCTACCTCCATAAAATAATTTTTGGTAGTTTGATCAGCATGGCACAGAATAAGGAAGTTAGTTTAGGTAGAATTTTCATTTTTATTATATTAGCTTGGTATACCCATGATGACTTCACCAATATTTACATCTGACTTTATTTGTGTGAAAACTGTTTTGTAATTTTGTTCATGTAGTTCCTGGGTTTCTTTTGACAGGTAGACTCATATATGTTATAAAGTCTATAGGAACTTTAAATAAAATTTCTGTTCTACCTCTTGCTATAGGGCCTTTGCTAGTAATATATAGATGTACTGATGATTTATTTGGGTTTATTACATACCCTGCAACTTCACTAAAATTCTGCATTATTTGCAGCAGTTTTTTACTTGACTTTCTAGGGATTCTCTAAGTATATCATCATATCTTCTATAAAGAATTATAACTTTCTTTCTTCTTTGTCTATTCTAATTCATTCTATTTCATTTTCTTCTCTTATTGCTAAAGCTAATGTTTCTAGTACCATATGTAAAGGCAAGGAAAGGAGTATTTAGCTTCTTTTTTCATTTATTCAAGTATTTAGCACCTTGTTTCAGCTCTTCAAGTGCCTTTGAGCCTGACCTGTGATTATATCAAGTCTGTTAGAAATAGAACCTGTGAAGCCCACATTGGGAGAGACTTGCCAAAGACCAGAACAGGAAGGACATAAGAGGTGGGTGAAATGGAGGAGATGATGATGTGTATATCTATATCTATCTATCTATCTATCTATCTATCTATCTATCTATCTATCTAT
>NW_027186349.1:3171673-3227652 GCF_028583685.1 Petaurus breviceps papuanus | reverse complement strand
TATCTATCTATCTATCTATCTATCTATCTATCTATCTATCTATCTATCTATCTATCTATCTATCTATATGTTCAAGTACAGTTAGGACTGAACAGAACTGGGAGGAAGCATACCTGTGGTGGCCAGCACTTTTTCTGCCTGTATTGATGTTACTGTGTCAGACCTGCCTACTGATAAAGGATGTTGCTGCTGTTACAGAAGCCCTAGGACCTTACTGCTGGTATGGAAACCCTGAAAGAGGACTTTCTTGTTATCTATTTACACTAGTCATGGAGGAAGGTTTTACTGATGTTTTCAGAGGCCCTGGGACTTTACTGATGATTTGTATTGATTTCTAAGGCCCTGTTTGTGAATCTGTGTTGGTTTCACAGGCAGTAAGTGAGTTGATGATGGTACCAGCAATATTTTTGTGGCTTTGTTAAGCTTTGTCTTCTCAGAAACAGAAACTATGAAGGGGTGGAGGTGGACTGGTCACCATGAGCTTCAATATGGAGAAGCAATTAGATGAGGAGCTGAACCAGGATCTGGACCAGGAGCAGGACCAGAATCTGAGAGCAGCCCACTTTTGAATCAAGGTGATGGTTGGGTGAATTCAGGCAAGAGTTAGGAGCATGGAAGAGGAACGATGGATTTTGGGGGTCAGCCTTGAGCCAAGATGAAAGGACCTTTCCTTGGGTACTCAGTGCTGGCTAACAAGATCATGATTTAATGTGACCTAGGGGAGGGACAATTTTTTACTTTGCACCCCTTAAGAATGATTGAATTAAGAATGATTTGGAAGCTAGTCTCCAATGAAAATGAAAGACTTTCTGAATGATGAAATTATGACAATGTGACCTAGGGGTGGGAGACTTTTATACTTTGTATCCCTTAAGGATGATTGCTCCTTAAGGATGATTGAGTTAAGGACTTACCAAATTATATTTTTCTTTAAAGCTATATGGCAATTTTAGCAATGAGTTGTTGTGTTATAATGCTGTGAATGCTGAACTTTGCCTTATGTGAATATTTTGCTTTAGTTTATTGCTGAATAGAGAGTTCACTATACTATGTGATCACAACCTTAAAGCTATTCACAACTGCAGTTCTCAGGAGAGCTGCTCCTGCTTAACCTTACACCATATTGATTAACAGTGGTGATAATGGACATCTTTGTTTCATCCCTGATCTTATTGAAATTCTTCTAGCTTATCCCCATTACATATTATAATTATTGTTGCTTTTAGGTAGATGTTACTTATTATTTTAAGGAAGCCTACAGTTATCCCTATGCTCTCTAGTGTTTTTAATAGGAATGGGTGTTGTAACTTGTCAAGTCTTTCTACATCTATTGAGAAAATCATATGGTTTCTGTTAGTTTTGTTGTTGATATAATCAATTATGCTTATTATTTTCCTAATATGGAAACAGTCCTGCATTCCTGGTGTAATGGTAGTATTGTTTTTTTCTCATGATAATGAAAAATTATTTTGATGGGTATTCTAAGGGTGAATTAATGACAACCATGACATTTATACTGTTCATATGACAACAGCTAGCATTTATATGGTGCTTTAAGATTTCTAAAGTGTTTTATTTATGTTATCTCATTTTTCCTCACAATAATATCATGATTATTACTCACAATTTAAATATGTTGAAACTGAGGCTTATTGAGGATAATTGACTTGTCA
Organism: Petaurus breviceps papuanus; assembly: GCF_028583685.1. Lineage (NCBI taxonomy): Eukaryota > Metazoa > Chordata > Mammalia > Diprotodontia > Petauridae > Petaurus > Petaurus breviceps. The sequence goes on along the minus strand of NW_027186349.1, from coordinate 3,225,979 downwards.
GGGCTTTTAAATCTATTAAATGTCTGAAAGACTATTAAGACTGAGATGTTAAGTCTAAATTAGACTCAGAAGAAAAGCTATGGAAAATATGGACAAAATACTAAAAAGTGGAGACATCACCTTGCTTACAAAAGTACATATAGTCAAAGCTATGGTTTAATCCAGTAGCAATATATGGTTATGAGAGTTTGAATATGAAGAAAACTGAATGCTGTAGAATTGATGCTTTTGAATTATGGTCCTGAAAAATACTTTTGAAGATACCTTGAACATCATGGAGATAAAATCAGATAATCCTTGAAGAAAGTAATTCAGACTATTAAGCTCACTGGAAAGTCAAATACTGAACCTGAAACTTAAATGCCTTGGCTACATAATGAAAGGACTCATTGGAAAAGACTCTGATACTGGGAAAGATTAAATGCAAAAAGCAATGGAGTCAGAAGAAGATGAGATGAACAATGTCATAGAAACAATGAATGTGAACTTAAACAGAATTTGAGAAATAGTGAAAGACAGAGGAGACTGGCATGTAATGGTTCACAGTATCATGAAAAATTGGACATAATGGGATAACTGATTAACAACAACATCAAAAATAACAACAACAACAACAACTTTGACTCTGGTTTTAGCACTTATCCATTGAAGACCTGAACAAGTAAGTGACCTTTTGTTTTTTCAGAAGCCAGTTACCATTCAACTTTCTTGACACCATAAATGACATTTAACTATTATTTTGTATTCTTAGCTATACCAGCTTCTTTCAGTAACTTGACTTTAGCAATTATAAACTCTACCTATCACCACAAATTGACAAGGTGGTTATCATTTTCAGAGAGGCTACTGAATTCAACTCCTAACTTCTCTGTTGTTCCAGGTAGCCTGACATGGGAGAAGTAGATTTGTAGATGGAAATTTTATGGTTATAATACCCATTAGGAAACTTTACTCTCTTCTCTTCTTCACAGTTTTTCAATGTAATCAATCTGCATAATTACAAAAGTATTACTTAAGTCTAAAGGATTTTTATTCACAACCATATAAAGAAAATTTAAAAAAAATCAGACAGCAAACCAATCAAAAATAATTTAAGTACCCACTATGTAGGCAGGTATGGTTTTTTGTTCTCTGGACAAACAGGCAGAAGTAAACTATTCTTTGTCCTCAAAAAGCTTGTATTCTGTTGTATGAAATAATATATACATAAAGATGTCTACATGTGTATAGATACAGATGTAGTTATAGATAAAATATAAAGTATATGTTTTCATGAAAGTATTACCAACTGGGGAAATCAGAAAAGAAATACAAAAAAAGTGGCACTGAAGAGAATTTGAAGATAAGTAAAAATTCTAAGCAACAATGGTAATGAGGGTATGGATTCTAAGTATAGGGATAACCATGGTAAAGGCCCATAGTTTGGACATTTGATATTCCATGTAAAGAACAGTAAAAGTCAGTATGAAAGAAAGTATTATGTACAATAAGTTTGTAAAGATTGGTTGGGTTCAGGTTTGAAGGACTTTAAATGACAAAAAGGAGTTTATATGTCATCATATTGGTAATAGAAAAGCAATGGAGTTTAATGGAACAGTAGGAATAACATGATTCAACATGTGCTCTAAAAAAATTACTTTAAAAGCTATGTGGAAGATGTACTGGGAAAGGGAGAAATGAGGCAGGGAGAAAAATTTTGTGTCTTGAATTAAAATTATGTTAGTCAATAAGAATGTATTAAGCAACTACTATGTGTCTAGAGCAGAGATGTTGAGAAATGAAGTAAAGCAGGAGCTATATGAGCAGAGATGGTGTCAACAATTTAAAGTGTTGCAGAAATGTCAATAAGGGTTATAATTTAGAAAAAAAAGTTATTATATTTCTTAGATGGGAGTTCACTGGTAACCTTGAATAAAACAACTAATTTAGAGTTCTGATGTTCTTAGCCAGTATGTGCATTATTCATCCCTCATTATTGTCATCTGTATACTTTCGAAGCTTGCAAGAGACTCTATGTTTTGGTTGTATGTGGAGTTTATTGAAAGTATACATAGTAACAGGGGGGGAACCTCCTCATTTATGTAATCAATGGAGGCCACAGCCCCCCAGACAAGGCTATACAAAATTGAATTTGTCCTGACTTAACTCCTTCTAGCCACTAAACATTTTTTTCTGTTGATATCATTATAATTGTTCCAGGCATTAAAATATTTTAATTTTTAAGTCTAGTTCCAAAACATTTCTGAGCCAACATGTTTTGAGTGCAGAAATACAGCAGAACTCCCAAGGAAATACAGAAATATAACTTTTTCATGTCTAATGCAGAGGATGCTAAACCATAAAAAGAAATGATGTAGGCAGTAATAGAAAGATGACATCATAATTCTTACCGGCATGGTACCATGAGTCCACCCCCAGGAAACCTGATCACCAGGAAAATCATCATCTTGTGAGAAAACCCTTGGCAGTCCCACCTCATCAGTACTCTCTGTAAACTTTGCTTCACTACCCTCCCCCACCTCCTCCTCCCCACCTCCCCATTAGAAAGCTAGAGGAAAAAGAACTCCCAAATCTTTATTTAAGCAGGATTCCCAGGGCAGGCCAACTCTTTATTTCACAACTGTAAATGTTCAACTCAAATCCACCATGCTCCTTCTCTGGATAGGTGTTCTCCCCATCCACTTTTTACCTTCCTCATCAATGTTGTCTTTCTCCTACCTAAATAGATTTAAACATTGTGATGGTAAGAGTTATTTTTCTTTTACTTTGGTAAATCCCAACAGTGGATTGAACATAGCAGGCATTTAACAAATGTATTTTGTCTGATTGTGAGGCATAGATATTGATTCAACATTGAAAAAAGCCAGATGACAGTGCATATCTCTAATTCCTGCTACTAAATGAGTTTTCTTGGTCTTGATTTTGGAAGTTCTTAGCTATTGTAGATCTAAAGCTGAACAGATGTCCAGACTAAGTCCAGCACTAAAATGGTGAGTTCCATTGAATTAAGTAGTCTACACGAGACTAACAAACTAGCATGGGTTGAAAATGATGGAGTTAAAAGCTTCCATACTGATGCTACTACTTTAAGATGAGGCCCGTGTTGGGGCAGCCAGGTAGCACAGCAAGTAAGAGCACTGGCTCCAGTGTCGGAATGACCTGGGGATCAAATCTGGGCTCAGATACTCAGCACCACACCCAGAAATAACTGGCCATGAAACCTTGAGCAAGTTACTTAACCCTGATTGCTTAAAAAAAAAAAAAGATGAGGCCAGGTTGTAGTAGCTACTGCACTTCCAGTCACTTTGAAATAGGGAAAATTGGTCTAAAATGACCAAATATAAACAAATTAATGAATTAATGAATGGAGAAGAAAACAAATAAATGCCCCCAAAAAGCACACAGGAAAATAATCAAAGATGACTAATAATTTGTATTCAATAATACACAAAACAGTGCTAAAATCTGAATAAGAATGTGATCTTAGGTCTTCCTGACTTGAAGTACAGTATTTTATCCATTGCTCCATGACAACATGGAAAAAAGGAAAAATTATATAGGAAATGTGGAGGAAAATATTAAAAATCTAAGATGGAAGTCTGGAATAGCTAGTAACTGGAGTGAGAAGGAGGGGCAAATCTTGTGACTTTCTTTATTGATCACGTCTTTGTGGATAAGGTATAGTTTAAAAGGGGATTGATTATTCTTGGCCTGATTCTCTTCAATGAGGGGAACATAGTTTATGAATAGAAATAGTGGGAAACTTGAGGGGAATTTTAATTTCTACTGCAGAGCCCTTTCTAAAGAGGAATAGACAAATTGAGCAGAGTGACATACAGAATTCACAGAAAGAATAAGTAGGATCCAGTGGTCTAATGTCTTAAATGACAAGATTACCTGGGATGGATGGGGAGTTCTCAAGAATAAAATCTGAAGACAAACATCTTGTTTTCCTAAGGAGAAAAATAAATTACTAAATAGAGATTTGACCAGGAAAATCATTTGACATCTGAATTTAAAAGTGAATATGAAGAATTAAACTCCAACGAGCAATATTGCTTTCTAAGAATTGTGTAAGAAGGGATAATAACTAAAGAAAGTTTGAACTGGCAATAAATGCTATGAATAGCCAAAAGGTCATTTTCAAAGGTAGACTAGAGATAAAAATGAAACATAAAAAATTACAAATATATAATAAAATATATAAAAAGAAAAATGAAATGTGCATGATTATTTTATATTTAAATGAATAGCAAGTTACACCTAGTACATTTGAAGCTTAATGTGCAAGCTCTTTTTTATTATACTATGTTATAAAAGCTCCTATTTTTCTTTATAAATTAAAAATATAATAATTTGTTTCAAAAGTTTGGTTAGAGATAAAAACAGGAAAATGAAAGTATATGATTAATGCTAAGGGCTATTGCATGATTATGATGAGGATGAATTATTCAAATATTTATTTTTTTTTTCCCAAGGAGAATAGACTTCAGAATGGGAAAATTAAAAGACAACAGAATCCATCAGGTATTAGAAATGAGAGATATTTGAGAAGACCTTGATGAGCTCAAGTTATTAGGCATACATAAGCCTAAAATGGATCCTAGGATATTGAAAGCAGAAATATGTCACTGGCAGTGATTTTCAAAAAAGAAAATCTGATAAAACTTTACATTTGCCACCAAATTTGAGAACAGAAAATATCTCAGTTTTCAAAAGAAGAAACTGAATGGAGCTTTTTGTCAATTATTTTAAAATATATTATTCAAGCAATGATTTTTGAGTATTTAAAAGGGGGAAAATGTTTATTAAAAGCCTGCTTGTCTCCATCAAAAATGGGCCATACTTAGGGGTGGTTAGGTGGCTCAGCAAGTAAGAGCACCGGCTCCAGTGTCAGGATGACCTGGGGATCAAATCTGGGCTCCGATACTTAGCACCACACCCAGAAATAACTGGCTGTGTAACCTTGAGCAAGTTACTTAACCCCAATTGCTTTAAAAAAAAATGAATGGGCCATAGCTCGTTTCCTTTTTTTGTCTAAATTAAAAGATAGAAAGAGGGTTTCTATAGACCTAAACTATTTATACTTCTGCAAAGCTTTATCAAAATCCCACCCACTATTTTTGTGCACAAGATGGAAAGATATGAGTAAATGAATACACAAGAAAATGAGAATCAACAGGGGGAGAAACAGTTGCAAAAGCATATGAGAATTGATATGTATTTGGAAAGGAAATAGATCTATTTGAATTTGACTTCATTACTATACCCCAAAATCAGTATTAAAAGGGCCTTGTCAATTTGGAGGGTGTTTTCTTTTGGAAGGATGTTTAACACTTTTACTTTTATTGAACTTTTTGAAAGATTTTTGCCAGATTAGAATGATTGAACATATAGAAAAATCAAAAAATTCATATGAGGCAAAGTCAAACTCTTATTTGTATTCATGCAACCAAATTAATAAGTTCAGCATTGGGAAGTTTTGTATAGACAATTTCTCTGAAAATTTTAGGACTGTGTCATCAACCTGAGTCAATAGTAGGACAAGGAAATGAAACAACTAATTTTTTCCAAAATTATATTAAGAGAAGCATAAAATTCAGAAAAAAGGTAATTAGACTATATTCTTTCCTGATCAGGGTATATAAAAATTACTTGTATTCATTTAATTCATTAAATGTATTCATTTCTGGGTGTCATGTTCTGGGAAAGACCTAGGGAATCTGGAGTGTGTCCAGAAGAGGATAACTAGGGTTATAGTGTAAATTAAAAGAAGTGGGAATGAGAAAACTTGAGGTTGAGGATGTGGAGGAAAGGTAGAAGTCTTCAACCATTTGAAGGGCTGCCTTGTGAAAGGAAAATTAGAATTTTTCTCCCCTCATCTCAGAGAGCTAAAGTAGGGTCACTCATTGACAGTTGCAAGTAGGAAAAAATAGAAATAGCTTAAGGAGAAAAAAATAAAGTTACTAACAATAAGAGTTATCCAAAAGGAAATAGGCTGTTTCCTTAGATGTTTTCTAGTACTAATTAGATGTTTTCTAGTATAATTGAGAGGCAGTATGATTCAATATGAAATATCCCTGGTTTGGGAATTTTAAGAGATCAGTTCAAATCCTGTCCCTGACATTCACTATGGAGATTTGGACAAGTTTCTTAAATTCCATCAGTTTCTAAAATGAGTGTCTTAGATTAGACAGTCTTTGATTTGTTTTCCAGATCTAAATCTCTGATACTTTGAATATTTGTTTGGGATTTTTAATTTGCTATAGAACCACTGAAGTAAATTCCAAAATAGAATAATAATTTCAGATTTGGAATTGAAATCAGTGGTTCTATAGCAAACTAAACATCCCCAACAACTATTCAAAGGATCAGCCTTTCTTCCTTCAGAGCTCTGTTCAGTGCCACCTTCTCCATGGATCCTACTCAAAATTTATCATTCTGCCATCTCCACTCCCAGACTAAATTGTTCTTTTCCTTCTCAAATATTGTTAAAACACTTTACTTGCATCTTTTCTTTAACTTGAATCTACCTTTAATCTTGTATCATACTTTTTTGAATACGTGGCAAATGCTTTCTCTCTTCCCAAACTCTGTTCCTCTGTATAATATAAACTCATTGAAATCAGGTCTATCACTTTTAGCTTTGTATCCCCCACTCTTAGCATATTGCCTTGCAAATAATAGGAACTTAAGAAATATTTGTTAAATTGAATGATTAAATGTATATATGTTGAGTTTTAGGGATTTAGGGTTGCTTAAGAACCCAAAATACCAAAACACTGGGTTCTGCCAAATGAATTCAACTCAAGCCTTCTCTCAGTCAAAGAAAAGTCAAGTTTATTAAAGATTCACCATGATGGGTAGGCTCTTAAGGAGCCTAAGTATTTTTGACACTAGTATCAGACAAGCAACTCAGAATAATCTGACACAGAGTGAAACTGCCTTAGATTAATCTCAGCCCCTTCATGGAGGCAAGATGAATCATATATATATATATATATATATATATATATATATATATATATATAAAGACTGTAGGAGGGATCTAGAGGTAGTATAGAGAAGAGGTTTGGGGAGGGACTTGAGGAGGAATCTAAAGAGAATCTTTGATGGAACTGAGTTCAGACTCCAAGAATAGGATTAAAGGTGGGAAATAGCTTAAGGCTATCTGGAGAAGACAGACAGTGGAGAGCTAGGCTAGTTTAAGGGTAACAGATTTGGTTCTAGCAATAATGAAAGGTTTATGGCCTCAGGCAAGTGCCTCATCTAGTGAGAAGATTCAAGCCTGTGTGTCATAACATACACACATTTATTTTTCAATTTTAATATGCACTAACTCATCTTTGTTATTATTTAGAACTCTTACCCTAAGTAACTGGTGAGAAGACTGGTTTTTTGTCACACAATACAGTATATATTTATCTTTTTATTCATCACTTTTTAAAAATATATGGTACTCTCATTTTTAAAATATTTTTTTATCTGATACTATGAATTGCCAGAGTAGTATTGGATAGAGCTGGTAATCACACGATGGTAACTAGATAGAATCATGTGATGATGAGAAGCTGATTTTTTTTAAAATTGCTTTTAAGTAAGAGAGTGAAAAATTGTAACGATTTCAAAACCTACAATGGCTATGATACTTTTTAGTTGTGCAAACTTTGCTTTGTAGAATGTTTTCCTTAGTTCATTTCTTATACTGGCAGTGATGAGATGCAGGCTCTGGGAACCCCTTTAGCTCTCCTTGAATATTTGAAGGATAGGTTCTGGGAACCCCACCTTGAACTCTGATTAAATAATCCCATTTAATGAGACATTTGCAGGAGACCATAAGCCTTACATTGTCCAGACCTCTGTTACTAGCCTAACCCTCCCTTGTCCATCTACTTCCCACCCTTGAGACTATCAAAATATCAATCTGCCCTTGAACTGGCCTAGCCCACCATTGTCTGTGGGCTCCAAGTAGCCTTCAACAACTTCCCACCTTAATCACTCATTGACTCCATCTGACTTCTCCTAAAGACCCTTTCCAAACTCCTCCTCTAGACCACCCCTAGATTCCTCCCACAAATTTCTGTATATAAGATCCCATCTTCCTTCTATGTGGTGTGAGAGTGCCATAAGATGACCTAGCACAGACTTGCTCTGTGTCATATAAGCGAACTTTAAATAAACTTTACTTTTCTTTGGCTAAGAATTCCACTTGAGTCAAATTCATTCAGCAAGACCTGGTGTGTTGGAATTTTGGGGTCTCCAGAGCACCCTTAACCTCTTCAGCAGCATATGTGTGTATGTGTGTGTGTTTGCATGCTTGCACGTTTGTGTATTAATAGGGAATAGCATTTAGAGATTCAAGTATATTTGTTTATAATGAAACTTCTTTAAGCAATCCTTTTCTGTTGAAGTGTAAATTTAGGCAGAAAATAATAGCAGGGAGCCTATTAGCTGCTAGTCTTTGTTCTGTAATATGAGGTTGTCACTTACACAGTCTTTCAACTATTGATCTGAATGCAACATTCCTCTCAGTAGGAACCATGTTCAACCCTGCCAGGGTGTGGGCTACCCTTATTGCCTTGCCAATCATTGTGAATATAACTGAAGTGTAGTTGGTAGAACTCTGGAAAAATGCTGAGATTATTGGATGAAACTAGATTTTAAAAGATCCCTTGGAACAAAACCTTAATTTTCCCTACTTATGTTGTTGCCACCTTCCATAATGCGTATTTTTCTAAACACCTACAAGTTATTTTTGCCATGTAAAGGTCACTAGTTAATGTATGCTATACAACAGATTCCTGGAGTTCTTGGGATTTTCAATTTTCCCAAATGACTGAAACAATTTATACTTATTTATTTCCATTTGTTTAAGTATTTTGTTGTTAATGTAAAACCTCCCCCTCTAGTCTCCTTGCTCAAGTTGATCAGTTAGTAGGTGTGATTGGATTTATGCATTTCAGTTGAGAAAGTAAGTACTTTCATTAGTTAGCTAATTACCAAGAGAAATGTTTATGAGGCTGAATTCTATAATTGAATTATTCCAAATAGATTTTAAAATAGCACTTATTGCCCCATATATTGTATTCAATCAAGAGGATAAAGTCCATGGCTATCCTATTTAATATTATTTTTGTTCAGATTTATTTTAGTCATATCTGACTCTTCATGATTCCATTTGGGGTTTTCTTGAAGATACTAGAGGGGCTTGCCATTTCCTCCTCCATATTCATTTTGCAGATTAAGAACTGAGGCAAACTGTCTGAAAACAGATTTGAACTCAAGAAGATAAGTCTTTCTGACTCCAGTTTGGGCAAGCTATCCATGGCACCTTTTAGCTGTTCTCCCAGTTGACATTAAATGTTACATTATTTCACCACACAGTGTCCATCTGGTGTTCTATGGGTCATTCTCCAGACCTCTTATAATTGCTAAAGGAATACAAAGACTATCTGTTTATCAATTAACCATTATTTACTATATGGTAGTCAAATCTTGTGTTTGTGTCTAGATGTGAAATATATCTAGACTTAAATATATGCAATCATTTGTATACTATTAAAGAGAGAGAAGAAAAGAAAAAAAAAACCTAAAAAGTGAAAATAGAATACTTCCATCTGCATTCCAACTCCATCAATTCTTTCTCTAGATATAAATAACATTTCCCATCAAGAGTGTTTTGGAATTGTCTTGGACCATTGTGTTATGGAGAAGAGTTAAATCAATTTCAGTTGATAACCACACAGTGTTACTGTTACTATGCACAATGTTCTTCTGGTTCTACCCACTTTACTCAATATAAGTTGTAACAATAATGAAAAATTCACAGTGCCTATGGTAACTATAAATATGCTGATATGTTTATTAATCACAAAATATACCAGGCTTTCTACGTGGTGAACAAAGCTAGAACATTTATTCAAATACCAGAAAACTGAGTCCCCAAACCAGAATGTCAAAGCCATCAAATAGCTGTAGAGTTGGCACACATAGTTAACGCACACATTATCAAGCCTTCAAAAGAGAACAGGTTACCTCAGGCAAAGGTCATCTTCTCCTCATTTATGGCAACTGCTCGGCATCCACACAACTCACTCCCAGCAGCTCTGGTGCCCCACAGTTCCCATTATGGGCAATCCTCAAAAAGAGTCCTTAGCAGAAATTCTGGCTGGCTCAATGTTATAGGAATGTAAATTTTAACATCTCCCTTGCCCCTAGGCCCTTTGATAGCCTTAAGTGCACCTGGAGCCTGTGGTGGATGGTTTGTTTTTTAGGAGATACTTTGTGATTGGGCAGTGGCTCAAGAGGGTTGTTACATTGCCTGAGCCTGGAGAAGGCTATATAAACGTTGATGTGAGATTTTGCTTTGGGGATAACTTTGAGAAGTGTTGTGTGATTTGAAAAGATGAAACTCTGGGCAGCCACTGAGAGCCCCCTGGCTTTGAAAAACCCAGATGTGGATGCTTCCCTCTCTAGTAATTGACTGGGTATAGATGCAGTGGTTGAATATTTGGAGGCCTGTCTAATTGATCTGTTTGTTTCTCTGTATTCTTGTAATCTCTGCTTGTAACCTGTCTGTATATTCTGAAGTTCAGAGTGTTGACTTTTCCCCCTCAACTAGGTAAATGATAAGTTTGATTGATTAAAGCAAGATTGTTAACCCCTTTAAGTTGCTTTCCTTTAGAAAACCAAATCTAAGAACCTGTGTTGGCAGCCACTCTGGGTAGGCTTGGGTGCTTGCTGCTACACTCAAAATAAAAGGAGTTTGCACCACCACCACTGCCACTGCTGCTGCTGCCACTATGCTTCCAGTCACCATGCTCATTCTAGCTTTCTGACAGCTTCCTCTTGCCCCACCCTTTCCTGATATGTCAGCAAATTCAAGGGGCATGGATGATCTTTAAATCCTACAACGATTATATCAGTTCATGTAAGTTTTTTTCTGAAATCTTCCTGCTCATCATTTCTTATACTGCAACAATTTTGCATTATATTACTACATCAAAATTTCTTCAGCTATTAAGCATTAATGGACATCATGTCAATATACAATTCTTTGACACTGGAAAAAGACCTACCATAAATAGTTTTGTATATGTGGTTCTTTCCCCTTTATTATGATCTTTTTGAGATATAGATTTTGTAGTGCTATTACTGTAAAAAAGGGTATGTGCAGTTGGACTGCTCTTTGGTCCTAGTTCCAAATTGCTTTCCAGAATAGCTGGATCTGTTAGCAACTCCACCAACTATGATTAGTGTTCTAATTTTACCATATATTCTCCAACAGTTATCATTTTCCTTTTGTACCATATTAGCCAATATGATAGTTCTTAGTTGGTACCACTGAGTTGTTTTGATTTGCATTTTTCTAATCAATAGTGATATGGAGCATTTTTATGTGATTATAGATAACTTTATTTTCTTCCTCTGAAAATTGCCTATTCATATCTTTTAACCATTTATCAACTGGGGAATGGTTTGCTTCTTTATATATTTGAGAAATGAGGTCTTTATCAGAAATACTAGTCATAAAGATTTTTCCCCCAGCTTTCTGTTTTCTTTCTATTCTTTGTTGCATTGACTTTGTAAAAAGCTTTTTAGATTTACCTTTTGTATTTGTTATTCTTTCTGTTATTTGGTCATCAATTCTTCCTTTCTTCATAAATCTGACAGTTAAACTATTCCTTACTCTCCTAATTTGCTTATGGTATCACCATTTATATCTGAATCATATACTCATTTTGATCTTATTTTGGCATGTGGTGTGAGATGTTAGTTTATACTTAGCTTCTTCCATCCTATTATTTAGTTTTCCCAGTATGTTTTGTCAAATAGTGAGTTCTTATCCCAGTACCAGGAATCTTTGGGTTTATCAATCATCAGATTACTAAAGTAATTTACTACAATGTCTTATGTACTTAATCTATTCCACTGATCTGTCACTTTATTTCTTAGCAAGAAGAACATAGTTTTGATGATTGTGGTTTTAAAATATAAGTTTAGATCTGTTAGGATGAGCCCACCATTCTTTTTCAATTAATTCCCTTGATATTCTTGACCTTTTGTTTTTCCAGATGAATTTCATCATTATTTATATATTTTATAGAGCTCTATAAAAGCTACATATATATATATATATATATATATATATATATATATATATAGCTCTATAAAAATAATTTCATTAACTTGATTGGTATGGCACTGGATAAATAAATTAATTTGGATACAATTTACATTTTTTATTTTATTTGGTTTGCCTTCTCATGAGTAATTGATATTTTTCTAATTGTTTAGACATAACTTTATTTCTGTGAAAAATGTTTTGTGGAGGCAGAGTCAAGATGGTTGAGTAGAAATAGTACTTCCGTGAGGCTCTCATTCCCACCTCCTTCAATTCATGCAAAAGGTGACTCTGAACAAAGTTTGGAGCTACAGAACCCACAAAGTGACACAGAGAATCTGAACTCTCACTGAGAACAGCCTGGCAGGCTGGCAGGAAGAGGCCAACAGAGCATGTTGGGAGCCAAGCTCAACCCTGAGTGAGACTGGGGTTTTAGTCTCAGGGTGGCAATAACCAGCCAGTGGCTGGAAGGACTAAAGATCACCAGCAGCTGTGGCAGTTTCCAGAATTATCAACCCATAGATTCTAAGGACAAATTGAGAGTTGAGTGCAGTGTGGACCTTGGGACCTGGGAATTTGGGAGTGAGGTCTGACCTTTGCCCATGGGGCAAGAAGTAGCTGAAGCATGGCAGTCCCCCAGCCAATCACACATGGTGGTTTCAGATCTCCTGGCCTTCAGATTGTAGGGGGACCAAGTGACTAGTCTGAGGGGTAAATGATCTTCCTTTAACCTGCTTGGATCTGCTTCATTGCCTGGGGTGGAAGTCCTGGGGTTTTTTGACCATTGTGCCAGAGAGAATGGAGGCTTGTGAGAGGGTGGCCAAGTAATAGCTCCAGTAGCTGAGAAAACCCCAGTGATGGGAACAAAGCTTCCCTCTCTGGTAGCAGAGTTCTACTGTGGCAAAAAGCTCAAATATCAAGTAATTGAGTGGCAACATGAGCAAGCTAGGGAAACAAGGAAAATACAGTGGTCCAACTTTGGATTCCTTTTTTGGGGGACAAAAAATGTTTGGGGCATGGAACAGGAGGAAGACAACAAAGTCAGAAGTCCTGTACCAAAAGCTTCCAAGTAAAGAATAAGCTGCTTACAGGCCATAGAGGAGCCTAAGAAGGATTTTGAAAGCCAAATAAGAGAAGGGGAAGAAAAACTGGGAAGAGAAATGAGAATGATGAAAAAAAAAAATGTGTGTGTGTGTGTGTGTGTGTATGTGTGTGTGTGTGTGTGTGTGTATGAAATGAGAGTCAACAACCTGAGTGAAGAAAATAACACCTTAAAATATAGACTAACTCAGGGCGGCCAGGTAGCACAGTGAGTAAGAACACCAGCCCCAGTGTTGGGATGACCTGCGGATCAAATCCTGGGCTCATATACTTAGCACCACACCCAGAAATAACTGGCCATGTAACCTTGAGCAAGTTATTTAACCCCAATTGCTTTCCAAATAAATAAATAAATTAGACTAACTCAAATGGCAAAAAAAAAGGCTCAAAAAGGCAAGGAGGAGAAGAATGTCTTAAAAAGCCAAATTTTGCAGATGGAAAAAGAATGTCAAAGGCTCACTGAAGAGAATAATCCCTTCAGAATTAGATTGGAGAAAATGGAAGCTAGTGACTTTATGAGAAATCAAGATACTATTAAACAGATCCAAACAAATGAAAAAAATAGAAGGTGATGTGAAATATCTCATTGGGGAAACCACTGACCTGGGAAATAGATCCAGGAGAGATAATATAAAAATTATTGGACTACCTGAAAGCCATGATCAAAAATTATCCTAGAAATCATGCTTCAAGAAATTCTCAAGGAAAATTGCCCTGATGTTTTAGAACCAGAGGGCAAAATAGAAGTTGAAAGAATCCACTGATCACCTCCTGAAAAAGATCCCAAAAAGAAAACTCCTAGGAATATTATATCCAGGTTCTGGAGTTCCCACATCAAGGAGAAAATATTACAAGCAGCCAGGAAGAAACAATTGGAAACAAATTGAAACACAATCAGGATAATACCGGATCTGGCAGCTTCTACGCTGAGGGGTCAAAGGGCTTGGAATATGATATTTCAGAGGTCAAAGGAGCAGGGATTAAAAACAAGAATCACCTACCCAGCAAAACTGTTTTATGTTTCAGGGGAAAATATGGTCCTTCAGTGGAATAGAGGACTTTCAAGCATTCCTAATAAAAAATCCAGAGGTTAATAGAACATTTGACATTCTGATACAAGAAGCAAAAGAATCATGAGAAGGTAAACAGGGAAAAGAAATCATAAGGAACTTATCAAATTTGGACTACTTCCATTCCTATATGGAAAAATAATAATTGTAACTTATGAAACTTTTCTCAGTATGAGAATAATTGAAGGGAATAGAAATATTGTGTGTATACATATATGTTATATGTATGTATACATACATATATGTCCATATAGCATAGTATATGGGCATATGAATACATATGTGAGTATGTGTATATATGTGTACAGGTATACATAGAGAGAGGGCACAGGAGCAGTTGAATAGGAAGAAATGATACTTAAAAGGTGAAATTAAGAGGTGAGAGAGGAATATAATGAGAGGAAATGGGGAGAGATAGAATAGGGTAAATTATCTTATATAGACAAGGCAAAGGAAAACTTAAAATGGAGTGGAAGAACAGGAGGCAAAAGGGAATGTGTCAGCCTTATTCTCATTGAATTTGGCTTAGGGAGGGAATGACCTACACACTAATAGGGTATCTCACCCTACAGGAGTGTAGGGGAGAAGGGGATGAGATGGAAGTAAGGGCAGGGTGGGGGTGGGAGGGAAGTTGGCAACACAAACTTTTGAAAAAGGACAGGATCAAAGTAGAGAATATATCAAGTGGGGGGTGGGATAGGAGGGAGGGAAATATAGTCAGTCTTTCACGACATACCCACTACAGAAATGTTTTGCATAGCTACACATGTATAACTTATATTGAATTGCTTACCTTCCCAGTAAGGGTGGTTGACAAGGGAAGTAGGGTAAGAATCTAGAATTCAAATGCTTAAAATCAAATGTTTATAGTATATATACATATATATATGTATATATGTTATTATTATTAATATTACTTTACATATAACTGGGAAATAAGGTATACAGGCAGTGGGGCATAGAGATCCACGTTGCTCTACTGGAAAGTCAGAGGGGGAAGATATGGGAGAGAGCAGATTGGGCAAGGGGATATTTAGTGGAATCGTTGTTTTGGGGTGGTGGGTAAGGGAAAAATTGGGAAAAATTTGTAACTCAAAATCTTGTGGAAATAAAGGTGTAAATTAAAAAAAATACATAAAAAAGAATAATCTTTTGTAATTGTGTTCATATAGTTCCTGTGATGGAATCCTAACAAAACTGCCCCCATCCCCAATATTCCAACTCTAATATGGGTCCAGCTTCACTGGACAGCAACCTACTGTACCTAGCTATCTCCCTCACCAATGTCCTAGCTTCTTCATGCCTCAATGCTCACTAGAACAACAGGTGTGTCCCTGAACTCTTAATTTGCAAAGAAACAGTAGGCGGGTCCATGTGATGGGGACACATCTACTACCTCTACCTAGTCACTGCCCCCAGACCCATTCCCACAGAAACATTTGTCTTCTTGTATTTAATTGCAATACCATCATCCATCTAGCCCAAGAAAGGACCAGAATATCTAAACTATCTATCTTGACCAGATAGGACCACAATAGCTAGCCAATTGGAGGGCAGCACAACCAGAACATTTAACCACCAAACCATAGATGGGACACCTCCTCCATTACTTAATCCCTTAACAAACTTCCCCTAATATTCTCTATTCTATGTAAATTTCTGTTGTTATTGCATCTTTACCCTATAAAAATCCATCTTACTTTCTCAGAAGCTGCTCATTTGTTTTGGAACTTAGCCCACTTCATGAAAGCTGTCAATCTCAATAAATGCCTATACTTGGATTAGAGGTGGTCTGACTTTTAATTTTTTGAGAGGGTTCCACCACAACACATTATGAAAACACAACAGTTTTTGAGTGGGCAGAGACCACACCACATAGTTTGTGGTGTCCCTGGGTTTAAACGTCGACACCTGGATTTGTCTTGGCAGGCAGATTCCCAAATATTTCATTTTGTCTACAGTTATTTAAAATGGAATTTCTCTTCCTATCTCTTGCTGCTGGACTTTGTTGATATATAGAAATGCCAAAGTTTATGTGGGTTTATTTTATATCCTGCCACTTTGATAAAGTTGTTAATTATTTTTTTCATTGATACCCTAGGATTCTCTAAGTATACCATCATATCACCTTGCAAAGAGTGATAACTTTTTTTCCTCATTGCCTATTCTAATTCCTTCAATTTATTTGTCTTCTCTTATAGCTAAAGCTAACATTTCTATTATAATATTGAACAATAGTGGGGATAATGGGCATCTTTGTTTCACCCTTGATTGCATTGGGAAGGTTTCAAGCTTATCCCCATTATATATAGTGCTTGCTACTGGTTTTTAGATAGATATTACTTATCATTTAAGGAAAGATTCACTTATTCCTCTTTTTTATTTTTTAATGGGAATAGATGCTGTATTTTGTCCAAAGCCTTTCCTGCATCTATTGAGATAATCATATAGTATCTGTTAATTTTGTTATTGATACAGTCAAGTATGTTGATAGTTTGCCTAATATTGAATGAGCTGTTTATTCATGATATAAATCACATCTAGTGATAGGACACTATCCTAGTAATATATTTCTGTAATCTCTTTGCTATTTTTTTTTTTTTATGAATACTCATTAGGGAAATTGGTCTACAATTTGCTTTCTCCGTTTTGGTATTGGCACCGTATTTTTGTCATAAAAGGAATGTTGTTAAAACTCCTTTGCCTCTTTCCCAAAATATTTTGTACAGTATTAGAATTGATTGTTCTTTAAATATCTGGTAGAATTCACTTGTAAATCTTCCTGGCAGTGTGAATTTTTTCTTTGGGTGTTCATTGATGACATGATGAATTTCTTTTTTTTTTTTTCTAAAATGAGCTTTTAAAAGTCATCTATTTCTTCTGGTTAATCAGGGCAATTTATGTGTTTTGTAAATATTCACACATTTCACTAGATCATGAAATTTATTGGCATACAATTGGGCAAAATGGCTTCTAATTTTTCTTTTATTTCCTCTTAATTTGTGGTGAATGCTCACTTTTCATTTTTAATATAATAATCTGGCTTTCTTTTTATTATTTATTAATCAAATTGAAAATTGTCAAATTGAATTGTATACTCAATTCTGCTTACAAAGTCCCCTATTTAATTGTATATCTTTTTTTCCCAGTAATGATTATACTCATATTTGTTGAGTACTAGATTATTGGTTTTAATTCATCTTTTTTTTTGTTTGTTTATGAAATATCATATTTAAGCCTTCTGATTCATTAATGTAGAAGCTGCTTATTCCTGTGTAATTCTGACTGTGGCTTCCTGATATTTGAATTGTTTCTTTCTTGCTTCATTCAGTACTTTTTTCTTGACCTAATAATTCTGAAATTTGACTACAATATTCCTTAGAATTTGAATTTTGGCATCTCTTTTAGGAGGTGATCAATGGATTATTTCAATCAATATTTTACCGTCTGGTTATAGGACATAGAGGCAGTTTTCATTAAAACTTATTGAGACATGCTTTCCAAGCTCTTTTTTTGTTTGTTTTTTATCACAGGTTTCAGATAGTGCAATAATTCTTAAATTATCTTTCCTCAAACTATTATCCTGTTCAGCAATTTTCCAGTAGTGTATTTTATGTTTTCTTCTTTTTTTCATTATTTTTATTTTGTTTCATTGATTCTTGATTTCTCCTCAAGTTAACTTCTGTACATCCTTTTTTATTTGGCTAATTCCACTTTCCAAAGCATTGTTTTCTTTTTCCAAGCTGTTGACTCTACCTTCATGATTCTATTCCATCACTCTCATTTCTTTCACAATTTTTCTTCCACCTCTCAGACATGGGCTTGAGACCAATTCATATTCCTCTTTGAACCTTCATGTGGAAGTGTTTTGGCATCATTGCCTTCTGAATTTGTTTTGATTTTCCCTTTTACCCAAGTGAGTCAGATCTTTCCTGAAGTACTTCTAAGTTATCTTGTGCTAAGAAATTGTTTAACTATTTCTTTTTGTAGTTTTTGTTACCTCAATTTATTTTTTATTGGCTTGATTTAGTATTTTTTTTTAGGAAAACTGGAGAGCTCAAACACCTTCTTTGCCTATTTCTGCCATTTTGGCTTTTCATCTTCCCCAGTGGTTGTGATATTGTATTTCTTATATCAACTTATATAAAATAAATTGGAAGTGGTTTACTGTGATGTTTCTTTTTGAATTTTTGAATCAATTTTCTGTATGGCCCATTGTAATATTCAAAGCTTTCAGTTCTTGAGTGAGATTTTCCATTATGTGTTATTGGGTGTTAATTGAGTTTACCCTTCTTTGCTTTCTGGTTTTTTTTTTTTCATTCTGTATCACTACTTTCTTTTTCTCAAGGTACTTCTGCTCTTCCTGTGGACAGGGCAGTTTTTTTTTTTTTTCTTTCCCCTCTGAGTGTTTTCTTGTACTTATCATGAAGTTACTATTCTCTTTCAGGTTTCAAGTTAGACATTTCTCAATTGAAGAGATTTCCTCATAATTTTATTAGATTTGCTCCTGATAGTGGGAAAAGTTTGCATGAGTTAAGATCTGCAAATGAATGGGATGCAAAGACCTTTTTGTTGTTGCTTATTGTGGGCCACATTAGTCCCTCCCTTAAGGGAATGCAGTGTTTTGCAAATGTTCTCTATCTTGCCACTGGGCTCAGTGACCTCTCCTTGAAATCCTTCCTTTCCCTTGCTGTTGTTATTCATATTGGCTGTTATCACAAGTTTAAGATTATGCCTTATTTCCAAAACTTGACTATAACCAATGGTTTTATTGTAGAACCTTTCTTAACCACTCAAAGCTCCTTTCTGCTAGATATTTTCTGGCACTTTTTGGTGGACTGAACAGTTTTCAGGCTGTTTCCCAAAATGTAAACTGGATCTTGATAATAAAAGACCTACTGCTTTCTGAGGTGTTGTGCTTAGGTATTCAGTATTAAGTTAAAAGAGGATTTAGCTTGTTCATGTTTGGATTATGAAGAGTTCAAATAAGGAATATAGAAACAGGTGAGGATGCTCTGGGCCTCTTCAATCTCCTGAGTTGTATATACTAGTACCTATATTTCTAGTTTCATTAAGGAACTCCTCTGTTGGGCAGGGAAGTTTACAGTTTATTCTATAGTTTTCTATATTCCTTATTTGAAGTCTTCATAATCCAAACATGAACAATAATCTCTAAAAAGTGCAGCTGAATGAATTTTAGAGTGACAGAATACGTTGGGAGATGAAGTGTGGCACATTCCCGGTCCAGGAAAGTGCACACATAGGACTGGGTAGGAGGAGCATGGAGCACCATGGGCAGCATCAGAACAGACCTGACACCAAACCACAGCAGAGTGAGAGTGAACCCTGGCTTCACAGACCTCTTATCATGGGTTGGAGGATTGGTCAGAGCTGGGTAAGAGAAAGCTACAGGACAGCTTCTCCTGGGCCTACAAGCCCACAGAATGGATATTTGAAAATCACCCATCTGAACTTCCAGGAGAAAAGATGGCAAAGTACACCCTAACTGCTCCAATATCCCTTCCTGACCCTGGAAACACAGAGATTATTCCCCCAGTATAAAATCCTGAAATAGTCGAAACAGTGGCAGGCCTGTGAGTTATAGAGAAAGGGTGTGACTGAAGGCATGCCTAGACTGAAGTGAAGGGCAAGAGGAGTCCCAACAAGTCCCATCTCAACTGAGTAGTTGGAAATCCCAAAGCTGAGGGGGGAGGGGAGCTGGAGCCAGCAAGTGCTAAAACGAGAAGACCAGGCGTGCCTTAGCACAATCAAGGAAATCTTCAAACACAAGCACAACAGGATGCCAGCTGCTGAGCTTGCTTGAGCTCTAACCCAGGGGCACAGAACAGAAACCTGAAGTGATCAAACTACCCTTCCCCCACAGCTTACTCTGTAAGCCTCAGGGTAACACAGGGGAAACACTTAGAGTCCTGGCCTTGGGCTCATTCTAGACACCCAGAGGCTACAGTACACAAAGTCAGCAACCAGTTCTCTAGCTCCCAACTTGAGAAGCATGGGTCAAAGTCCTCTATACCCAGAGGTAGAAATCCAATTTAAAAAAAAGGAAATAGGTAAGCATAATGGGTCAGAAGCAATCCTATTGACTCAATCCTATTATTGTGAATGAGAAGAATCACTTTCAGGAGACACCATTGACTATATCCACACCTGAGACCAGAGAAGGAAATATGAACTGGTCTCCAGCCCAAAAAGCATTCTTGGAAGAGTTCACAAAACATATATATATATATATATATGTATGTGTATATATATATATATATATATTTGCTTTTTGGAGGGGAGTTGGGGTTAAGTGACTTGCCCAAAGTCACATGGCTATTAATTATGTCAAGTGTCTGAGACTGGATTTGAACTCAGGTCCTCCTGACTCCAGGGCCAGTGCTCTACTCTATTCACTGCACCACCTAGATGCACCCCACAAAAGACTTTTACAGCCAAATTAGAGAGGTAGAAGATAAATTGATCAATTCTTTTAAAATTGCATGGTCCCAAATAGAAAGAAATCTCACTGAAGAAAGCAAATCCATAAAAAGTAAGATTTGTGGACTGGGATGGAAGGTTCAAAATATAACTGGAGAATACAGGGTAAAGCTAAGAAGACTGGATAAGAATATATTATGCTTCAGTGAAAGTAAAAAAAAAAGCTTGATTAGCAATCCTTATCTAAGAGAAAGAAAAAGCAAAAATGTATCTAATTAAAAGAAATAAGGAAGGAAACTATATCCTGCTAAAAGGCACCATTGAGAATGAAGCAATATCATTACTTAACATGTACACAGCAAGTCATATAGCATCAAAATTCCTAGAGAAATGAAAAGAATTAGAGGAAGAAATAGCAAAACTATACTAGTTGGGGACCTCAATCACTCCCTGCAAGAACTTGATCAATCAAACCTCAATATAAACAAGAAAAAAGTTAAGGAGGTGAATAGAATTTTAGAAGGGGTAGATATAGTAGACCTCTGGAGAAAATTAAATGGGGCTAAAAAGGAATAAACCTTCTTCTCAGTACTATATGGCATGTACACAAAAACTGACCATGTACTAGTGTATAAAAACCTCATAATTCAGTATAGAAAGACAGAAATATTAAATTCATCCTTCTCAGATCATGATGCGATAAAAATTGTATGTAATAAAGGGCCATGGAAACTAAATAGTTTACTCCTAAAGAATTAGTGGATCAAACAAGAAATTACAGAAACAATCAGTAACTTCATTCAAGAGAATCACAATAATGAGACAACATAACAAAACTTGTAGGATTCAGCAAAAGCAGTTCTTAGGGGGAAGTTTTACATCTCTGAATGCATAAATGAATAGAATAGAGAAAATGGAGGTCAATAAATTGAGCATTCAATCGAAAAAGATAGAAAAGAGAAAATTTAAAATCTCCAATTAAATACTAAATTAGAAAAGCTAAAAACCAAAGGAGAGATTAATAAAATTGAAGTTAAGAAAACTATTGAATTAATAAGTAAAAGTAAAAGCTAGTTTTATGAAAAAAAAAACAATAAAATTGATAGACTATTAGTCAATAGGATAAATAAAAAAAGAAAGATGGAAACCAAATTATGAGTATCAAAAATAAAAAGGGTGTATCTACCTCCAAAGAAGAGGAAATTAAAGCAATAATTAGGAATTATTTTGCACAATTGTTTGCACATATGAATTAGATTTTTACATCAGCAGTAGTATTCTCTAATAGGTTTCTGAAAGAGTGGAATTAGAAAGATCCCTTCAAGTAGTCAAATGTGAAAATGCTTATGACATCTGTAAAGACAATAAGCAGCAGCTCTCCTTAGGACTGCTGCTGTGAATAATTTTAAAGATCTATTCACATAGTATAGTGAACTCTATTCAGCAATAAACTAAAGCAAAACCTTTAAGAAACTAAAGCACAACATTCACAAGAACATAACATTACAAATTACTATTCAGGTGACCACATAGTTTTAAACAAAACATATCATTCATTAAGTCACAATCTCCTCAATCAACATACAGTACTCGAATCAAGTCTTCTTTTATTTGTCTCCAGAATGACTTCCAATTATCTTTAAACCAATCATCCTTAATGGTTAGTGGAAAGTACTAAGGCCATCCATCCCTGGGTCATAGTAAATATAATATCAAAAAATATAAGTTATTATATCATTAGCACTGAGTCCCCAAGTAAAATCTCCTTTCTACTTAACTCAATACTGACTTACCAACATCATGGCTCTCCTTCCATGCTCCCAGCTCTTGCCTGGATTAACAGAAATGATGCCTGGATTCAAAGGTAGGCAGCTCTCCCAGCTTTTACTGGATTCACTGTACTGTTGCCTGGATTCACATGTAGGCAGCTCTCTGTTCCTATACCATATTGCAGCTCATGAGGACTACTCTACCCAAAATCTTCATAGTTTCTGTGTCTAGGAAAACAGAGCTCAACAAGGCTACAACATTATTGGCACTATCATCTCAATTCACTTTCTGCCTCAGAAATCAAAACAAATCAACAGAAAGAGTGCTTGTATCTGACAAAGTAACACTAGCACAAATCAACAGAGTCCTTCTGTCTGCCAAAGTAGCACAAATCAACAGACAGAATGCTTCTTTCTGACAAATTAACACAAATAAACAGAATGTTTCTATCTGACAAAGTAGCACTATTCAACAGACGGAGTGCTTCTGTTTGACAAAGTAACATTAACACAGAACAACAGAGAGCCAACTTCATAGACATTTTCCTCTTAGTTATGCTTGGACCTAGCTGGTGCTCAAGCTTTTATCTTCCCTGCTCCTTACTGTTTCACCCGTCCTGTACATCCTTCCTATTTCACTCTTTAAGCAATCTCCTCCCACCAGGGGCTCTGTGTGATGACATTTGGCCTGTTAATGACAGGTAAGGTCTCCAAACTCCCTTAGCCTATTAAGGGCAACACAGTATATACTGTTTCCAAAAAAGACTTGACAAAATCAAAGGTGAGACTCAAAGGTACTTGATTAGCTGAAACAAGAAGCAGAGTACCACTTAGCTTGCCATTGCAACATCACATCAGAGGGACCATCTCATGAGGGACCTTGGGAAGGCTTGTGACAGCATAATAATACTACTAAGGCCCTTGAATGGAGAAGTCCATGAGGAAAATAATAGGACAAGAAAGACAGATTTTGCAACCACACAACTGCACTGAAACTGGAAGGAGATGTTTGAGAGAAGTATTTACCTTCTCCCTATGCCAGCCCCACATTTGGCATACCTAAGAAATATGAAATTCTCAAATGTAAAAAAAAGTCAAAATTTAGTTTGTAGAGATCATAATAAATGCACAATCCACTTAAAATTGGCAGGAGGAACTCTTTTACAAATGTTAATGCTTTTAGATATATTTTTTTTCTTTTGGACTTAAATGTCTGTTTGGAAACATTTAAAAATATTAGCAGTTTTTTGTTTTAAGAATAAAGATAAATTTGAGAGAGAACTATTTCATCAAACCAATTCATTTGCTAATAGATTAATCTCTAACTTTTGAGGGTCAAGTAATAGGAAACTATCCAATTAACCAAATTCCTGGAACTTTCAGGGTTGAAAGACTTAGGGGCATGGAGTTAAAAAATGATGAGAATAGCTCAGCAACTTCAAAAACTGGAGGACTCCATTTTTTTCCTTTAAATATAATGGACAATTAAAAAAAAACATACCTATGTGTGTCATGGCAGTAGAAGTAAGGGATGCACGAAAAATGTGCATGTCTAATGTTATTGAAATTCAACTGCCTTAAGTACAAAGGAAGACATTTTTGCCTTATCAAGGTATAATTGAAATCAGCCATGAAAAAGCAGGGGTTCTGGTATGTTCCTAGACCTGCTTCAAGATAAAAACAGGTAAGCAGAGTAAGGTTTGAGGTTCATTCAGTATTGAAAATTTTTCTCTTTGCAAATATAAGACCAAACCATTTGCATTCTCCTCATATCTTACAGAGTTCAAAATTAAATGAATTTCAAGTGAAGTCAAGTGAAGTCATTCCATATTCATGACCCACTGTCCATCATACAGAAGCAGGAGTATTTCAATTAAGATGTTGAAAAATGTAATAGAGAACTAGATTACTGATTTGTGAAAGGTGATCATACTGCCTGAATATGACATGGGCAAATCATGTTTAGTCAGACTTTAATCTCCATACTGATATCTCAATAAAGAAGAGCATATACCTAAATTATAACCCATTATTTAAGAAAAAAATCCAGCCTGAAATACAAGAAAAAAAAGTAATTAACCTATGTCAGCCAATTTATTTTAATTGCACTCCCATTTCTAGTTTATAAATAACTATCTCTGAAATGCTTCTTTAATTTTAAATTGAAAGCAATGAGCACAGTCTTATAAAAGGCATCCA
The DNA here is from genome assembly GCF_028583685.1 of Petaurus breviceps papuanus. NCBI lineage: Eukaryota > Metazoa > Chordata > Mammalia > Diprotodontia > Petauridae > Petaurus > Petaurus breviceps. Next base: position 3,201,275 of record NW_027186349.1, on the reverse strand, counting down.
CTTGATCTGCATTATTAACAACCCAGTGATTTTATTTTTCTTCTAATTAAAAAAGTCTACCTATACATAAAGCAAAAAAAAAATTATTTCATAACTCCTCCTTTCAAAAATATAATTGGGATTAACTTGGACATCCCAAGAGTTTTCTAATGTCTCTTACCTTTCAAAAGAAATTAAAGTCATGTCTGTGAACGATGATAAATTACAACTAGATTGTATTGTGCTATATGTGAAAGCAACCATGTTCATCATCCATCTAATATGATATTTGAAGAACAGGAAATATCTTGCTTTTCAATTTTTATCCTCAAGGATGGGTGCAATATTTCACATGTAGTGAGTACTTAATAAATGTTCTATTCCTTCATTCATTTTGAGGTTGGCAAAGCACCATATATGATCAACTTATTTGATCGTTGTACCAATCATGTGATATAGTTGCTAATGTTTCCATTTTGCAGATGACAATGATGAAACAATGCAAGGTTTTGTGGCTCTCTTCTGATTACACAACTAATGAATATCTGAGGTGAAATTCAAACTCGTGCTTTCTTGTCAAGTTCAATACTCTTTCCTTTATATCACAGGCTGCCAAGAGTGTAAGATTAATGAGGAATCAGGGTCAATTTTTTTCTTCATATCTCCAGTCCCATGCTCTGTATGTAATAGGTACTTAATTGGTGATTATTGAGCTTCTTATATTGGAGAACTAGAAACACAATTTTAATCTCACTCATTTAGGTCTTATTGACAATGCTTCCCATTGATTTGGGGTAATGAAATTTTTAGTCCTACCTCTGCTTTAAAGGAATTCCCCACATGAAGCTAAAATCTGACTAAAGTATCCCCATTACTTCAAAAACCATGTTTCATCACTAAGAATATTGTGAACTAGAGACAATAGCAAAACAAACTAAACTGTTCTTGTTCACATGCGGCACAAAATAGTCTCATATTCTAATAAGGAGTAGATAGATTTTTCTGATAATTCCACATCTGCAGCAGGGGTTGATGAGGGTTTTGTACTCTAAAAAGTACACCAAATTGAAGTCACTTTTCAGAGTGCTTTACATATCTTTATGGCATGTACTCCTGTCTTATTTTCACCTCTCAGAATTGCCAGCTTCTTTCAAGATCTCATTTAGCAGAAAGCCTATACTGATCCCCAAATCACTTAGTTAAATGTATTGTTGCTGTTTTCTCCCTCCTGAAATTATTTTCTACTTTTATTTTTTATGTGAAATCTCATTCCATTAGAGTATAAACTACTTTAAGGAAGGTACTATTTCAAAGACATTGTTTCCTTAGTATCTAACACATAAGAGGTGCTTAATAAAAAATTATTGGATACAATCAAATTGAAGTTGAGTGAGATAGAGGCAATTATTCAGCAAGCTTCTGAGTAAGACAAGGGTTAGGGATCAAGGAAATGTGTTCAGAGGGAAAGGTAGAAGGGATAGCCTGATACAGAAGGGAATGCCCACATTTTCCCTGGATAGTATAGCACAGAGGATGGATGATGATAGAAAGTGAATTTTAAGTATGAAGAGGGAAACAAAATTTATAGCTTCTATGAACCTTAGAGACCATGTTGTTATAGTTGAGGCTCAAAGAGGTTGACTGAACTGCTCAAGGTCATATTGCAAACCATATATTTGGACTCCAATAACATTTTTTTCCATACTCCACCTTCCTGCTTCCTAAGGGATTATCCCAATTATGATTTTTTTCCAGTAATTTTGAGATGGGAAATGGTGAAGTATTAAATTTTGAAGATAAAGGAGAAGTTTGAGAATACACTTTAAAGAACGTATAAGCTATAATGCATGATATTCTTATACCTGTCATGAGAAACTACTTCATGAAAGTCGTTATAATTGTGATCTTCTTTGTATCAAAGAAAAATAGGATTCAAGATTTTACTACTTTTCAAAAAATATATAACTAAATACAATAACAAGTAAATAAATAATATAATTTTAAATAGATAGATTAAACAAACAAATCAAATAAGTGAATGAATGCATGGAAGGATGGATGAGTGAATGTCTAGGGGGCCCACTTTTTTTTTCCACCAACCACAAATCCAACAATCATTTTTTTTATCATTACACCAACTTTAGATGGTCTTTAAGGTTATACACAGATCTTAATTTTTACCCTTTTTCTTCTATTATATTGAAATTCCAGTTGAGTAGAAATGTATTATTTTTACTTTGCATACAAAATATTATATTTATTTGGCAGATTCATAACTCTTGTATTGATTGTTGGAGGGGTTAATAGAGGGGAAATGGGATTGTGCAGTATATATACAGAGACATTTATATATGAATATATCAGTGTATTTACATGTATATATGAGAATGTATGGGGGAAAGGATAGAGAGACCTGGGCATTACCATCCCATTTTTTTTAAAATTGAACTCTAGAATATTTGCATTATATAAAAAGTAAGTGTAATAAAAATTATAAACATGAATTTTATACTTAAAATTTTAGCATATATTTAGAAAATAAGAGAGTACTATATTTATTTTTAGTTTCTAGACAATTAAATTCTTAGCTAGGAATATAGAAATGGTAATTATATATAACCACACATATCCCCATATTATGTGTACATGTGCACACATACACACAAAGTAATCATGCATTCTACATTACATTTTGCTAACTGCATTACTGTAAATTTAATATGCATTTTTCATTTGTTTCTTAGATTTTTAGAAAAAATAATAATATACCCATCCTCTTTTCCTACCTCCTTTTCCTGTTCCTCTTCTTCATCAACCTCATTTTCCAGATGAATTTCCCCATCTAACACTCTTAATAAACATATGAAGAAGGACTTGAACTTAGGTCTACTGGATTATAAATCCACCAACCCTAGTCTAGGCTCATAAACCATAACAAAGAGGAATTTGCCTTTTATCTTTTTTCATAGATTCACATAATATTTTGTCAAATCTTATGCCCATACACACATATTGTGTGTGTGTGAAATATCAAAAATCCTCAACAAATTATACTTACAAACAATTTACTTAGGAATCTTTCTGTATTTCTCTGATTTTTTTTTCTATTTTGATTTATACAATTACAGATGCAGAAATTTATTTTGCATTTCCCTAGGTTTTCCCTGTAATAGTTGTATTACCAGAAACATACTCAATGTAAAGTGGTTGAAATTTTTTCACTTTGCTTTGTTTTGTGGCACAAAGAATGACATGAAGAAAATGGGTATTCTAGCTTTGGGGACCAAAAAGCATTCAGTTTTCTATATTTTCAGCATTTTTCTATAGAATATTAAGAATAATTCAAAATTTATTTATATGCCTACTCTAGGTCTTTATTCTTATTTGCAACTTTTTAGTGTTCTCCAGTTTCTTAGTATTTTTTTAGAACTTTAAAATAACAATACTGGAAATCATTTTATTTGCATGGCTTAAAAAAAACTATTTTATAGTGAATTCAAGTTACTGAAGAGTTCTTGTTACCTTATAATGGTTCTGTTCTTCTCTTTAGTCAAGATGTGTGACGATAAGAAAGAACTGATTTGGACAGATATGAAACTAACACACCCTTTAATCATTTATTTACCAAAATAATAGGTCATTTCTATATTAGTTAAGAATTTTTTTGAAGTTATGAAATTTATAGAATTATTCACTTTTTTATTGCTTTTTGGAGGGCAATTGGGGTTGTTACATGCCTGAAGTCACACAGCTATTAAGTGTGTTAAGCACCTGAGGCCAGATTTGAACGCATATACTCTTGACTCCAGGGCCAGTGCTCTATTCACTGCACTACCTAGCCACCCTTAGAATTATTCACTTGTATTTGTAATTTTACAAATTTTTAAAATCTAAAATAATCCACATGCCTGAAATCACCCGTATTATTCTAAAAAAAACTTTTTGTTACTTTTAAAAACTGATGTTATATGCTCAAACGACCCTCAGATAATACAAGTATTTTTTTCTAATGTCAAAGACATATTCAACCTCTGATCTCAGAAATGCTGTTCTAATATAGATTCTCTATTTAGATAGCTTCGCATTGTAATGGATGCTTGTCCAGGAATATGAAAACTTCAAAAAGTGGGGCAGGGAATAACCTCATCATATTGATCTTCAGTCTCCACAATTCTAGCTTAAAATGGATAATTTTTCAAGGTTGACTTTTTCTATATGCACTTGTGTTGTTTTCACATGGTCTAACATAAATTAATTAAAAAGAAATATTTCTTCCAGTATATTATTCATTTTTAGAAATTTTAATTATTAGTATTTTGTTAGCACTTTAATTCCTGACAAAATAATTCTCATGTCACTGAAGTGAACCATGATACTTCATACATTTTCCCCACAGTGCCATTTGAAGGACATAGTTTAAGTGGGGAAAGAAAGCTAAGTTATTTCCCTGGAGACCTGTCTTACTCATATTTTCACTGTTACAACCTTACCTTCATCAAGGGGTAAGACAACTCCATGAATCTTATTTTGTTGCCTGTGGTAACTGTGAAGTTATTACAAATAATTTATTCAAACAGATTCAAAATTTTCATTACCCAAACGGAATCTCTGATTTGATAACATTCTTTAGCCTCTGTACTTATTTATGTATGGAAAATATAAGCAGAAAAATGTAAAAGTATGCAAGCTAATTCTTATGATAAATGCATACAGAGCATATCACTTTACCAACCTAGAAGACAGAAAGAGAGAGAGAGTCATTTTATAAGAAATGCCACTTTTCCTTCATTTATATAATTTATATAGCTTCTGATTGCTATTATTATATTTTCCTTGAAGTCATGAAAAATCAATGAGGCAATTTTTTTTTCTGCCAACAAAAATTCTAGTCACCTTTGGGAATTTTGATAACAGATTCTGGGACAAAGACATCTTGTATTGATCATCTATCTCAATGTTAAATTGAAGTGTCAATAATGTTTGAGGGATAGTATTCCAATCAGAACCATAATAGAAATTTGGATGAGTGTTCAAAAGAAGGGAAGAAGCAGATGAAATTTCTGAAAAGTAATTTCATTACTTCTGATAAGGCTAAATTGTATATGGTTCAGACTTTAAGGTGGTCTATTTCTAGTTTGAAACCTCTTAAAAACAAGGCATGAATAGATTTTAATGTATGTGTACATATTTAAGTACATACATACATAGATGTATCTATCCATATCTATCTACATACTATATATGTGTGTGCATCTGTGTGTTTACACCCCAAAATATGTACACACATATATCTCTTGGTTTCTATATGCATGTGTGTATATGCATATATTCAAAGTAGAGTACTTTGGTAAATGTTAAGGGGGCTAAAACAATTCTTGTTTGCGTAGATTTTATAGTTTTGGAGGGGAAAGTTAATTCAAGTTGATTCTAATGAAGTCTATTCCAAAATAAATGTATTTGTTTGAAGATGTTTCCTTGTAGCCTCATGGAAAAAAAGTTATATGCAATTATGACCATTTAATCTTATAGATAAATACCAATAAGTGGCATAATTTTTTCTTGCCAAAGTAGTTATCTTTACATTTTTCACATTAAAGAAACTATTTAGGGGTGGCTAGGTGTTACAGTGAATAGAACACCAGCCCTGGAGTTAGAAGGACCTGAGTTCAAATGTGGCCTCAGACACTTAAACTTACTAGCCATGTGACCTTGGGCAAGTCACTTAATCCCAATTCCCCTGCCTTCTCCCTCAAAAAAAGAACTATTTAACAGAAATATATATGGTCAACAAAATAGGATCAATGAGCATTCACCCATAGCTTTGAGTCAACCTCTGTTTTTCTCTGATTTAGGAACAGTCAAAATTTAAAATGAGAATGTTTTAATTGGCATTTATTAGAATGGTCCATTAGTATGGTTTTGGTAATTTTTATCAAATGAGAGGGATTTAATGGATAAATTGATAGCTCTCAAAAGTGTTGGTTTATGAATGAGTATTTTTGTATTGGAGCTTTCTAGTGGATGTCTTTCCTCACTTTTACATGCTATTAGGAAACTCTTATAAAGCTAAGTTATATAATAAGCTGCTCAAGATATTGAGCACAGATAATATGTAAGAGATGTTGTGGTGATGAGGATATCTCAAAAAGGAAGCAGTAAACTCTGTCGCTCACAGTCCTTTTCTCATTCATACACTATTCTTTTGGGAATGGTAGACAGAATTGAGTCATGAAAGTTGAAGTCATGAAAAATCAATGAGGTGATTTCTTTTTTTTTTCTGACAACAACAATTCTAGTCACCTTTGGGAGTTTTGATAACAGATTCTGGAACAAAGACAAAAGCCAAAAGTTAAAATTGAGGAATCTTACAATGACAGCATTGTAATTGAAAGTATTTTGCAAACCTATAGAAGAAGAAAAAGACTTCAAGTAAACTTATAATTTCCTCTCTTGCCAATATTTTTCAAGAGTTAGTTTGAGATATTTGGCTCAACTGTTTTGGAGAAAAATGGAATATAGGGGCAGCAAGGTGGCTCAGTGAATAGAGCACTGACCCTAGAGTCAGGAAGACCTGAGTTCAAATTTGGCCTCAGATACTTGACACTTACTAGTTTTGTGACCTTAGGCAAGTCACTTAACCCTGATTGCCTCACTTTCTCCCTCCAAAAAAAAAACACTGGAATATTTGGAAAAGTGTGACTAAACTATTTATACATTTTGACGAATAAATCCTAACTCTGGGATTATAACTTAAGAAGGTTAAAGAATGAAAGGTCTAATATTTACCAAGATAATGGCATTGGTGGAGGTTTGATAAGTAGCAAAGAACTGAAAATAAAGTGGGGCTATTAATCGTGGTGCGGCTGAATATACCAGAGTACATAAATATGAGGGATTTCAACAAATGGGATAATTCAAAGAAACATGAAGAGACTTGTATGAACTGTTGCAAAGTGAATGATGCAGGACAAGAAGAAAAATATAATGCCTATATTGATGTAAATAAAAACAAAATATCACTAAAAGGAAGCTGAACACTTATTAACTACAATACTAGCTCTTCATTCTGGATATAAGACAGTGTCTCTGTTTCTCTGTCCTTTTCTTTCTGTCCCTGTCTCTCTGTCTCTGTCTTCTCTGTCTCTCAGTCTCTCTGTCTATCTCTCTAACTCTGTGTTTTTCCATCTCTCTATCTCCATGGCTATATGTCTGTCCCTCCTCATGGTGTAGAAGATACCCTGTGGTCTTTATTGTGGTTGCTCACAAATGAACATGTGTTTATCTAGGAGAATGTGAGTTGGGATATCATTACTGTTTTCCTTTCTTCTTTGTGTTTCTTTAGCTGTACATATGGGACCAAATAGTGGTCCTCAGCTTCAGAAGTGGTTAAATAAGTTTGATAGATAAGGAGCTCCTCAATCCCTCAGGCATATTTGGCTGGACTGATTTATTTTAAAGCTATTATACTTCTCAGATGAGAAAATGACCACCACTAGCAGAATAAGCTCAAGCCTTGACACTGTTTTCCACAAGGAATGGACAATGAGGAACTTTTAGGATAGTACCAAATCATGGGGAGGATAAAATGCCTGTGCATAGATGCTGTTATATGCTTCATATCTTAATGTTTAATGTATCCACATCCTGATAGAGTATACTGATAGAATTCTAACTTCAATGCATTATGTTTTAAGGCTTCATCAATCAATACCTGATTGTGAGTGACTCATGCATAAAGTATATCTTCTGTTCCTAAGTCAATTCTTGTCTCCCACCTGATCTACCTTGTATATTGGGTACGTTCTGCTCCTATTTGGGAGATCAGTGACATTAACCAAACAACCCCGATGTGATTATTTTCTGATTCTCTGGTGGGGGAGGTAAAAAAAAAATCTAGGGAGAATAAAAAAATTAATCTAACTCTCCTCTTTAGAGGTTACTTTCCCCTAAGACTAAACAGCACCTGAATGAGGCTAGCACCCCACTGGAAGGGAGCAATCTTAGGGGCAGCCAATTGTTAATGTATTTTTTACACTTTTTTTTACAACATTTTATGAGTGCATTACAAAGGCATATATATTTCCATCTTAGCATAAAATGAAAAAGTACAACATGTGTAGTAAGAAAATGTAAAGTTATTATTCTGATTTGAACTAACAGAAGGAAAGAAATCTATTTATGGGACACCAGATGGTAGGAAGTAAATCTCTAAGTAATATGTCTATAACATTTTCCTTTTCATTTCATTTTTATGTGGTATAATTTTTGTTAGTTTGTAATTTTTTTAAGATAACATATAAGTCCTTGGCAGGTAATAAGATGTAAATAATCCCCTAGGTACTGAAAAACAAACAAAAAACCCAATGCATTATCTAAGAAGCAAAAAAAAAAATGTACCAAGAACACCAATAGTGAAATCACAGAAAAAGATTATTTTTATTTCTCCATACTCTCAAGTATAATTTTTCCCACCTAATTAAAATTTTAAATCATCAAACATTTTTTTTCTTACTCATTATGGCCATTTTAAAATAAACAAAGAAAAAAAAACAATAGCCTGGTAACAAATATACATACTGAAGCACAACAAATTCTCCCATTCTTTATGTTCATTCTATACCTCAATCCACCTCTCTGTCAGAAAGTGGGTAGTATTTCAAACTTAGTCCTTTGTAATCTTCACTAACCATTGTATTTGTAAGAAATATTAAGACTTTCAGAGTATGTGCTTTCATAGAAATTACTTTCCTGTTTCTTTTCTAAGCTAACAATTACTCCTTTGAACATCAGTATCTTGCTATGCTTATGGGAAAGGGAGATGGGATCACAGCTCCCAATGAAAATGCTAAAGATATTTCACTAGTGAATTCTCATGAGTTCAGTAAATTATTCTGAATATTCAACTTAGATTGATTTAGAACTGCCATTCCCCCTATTTTAAAGGGTTTAAAATACTGAGAAACATGTGATATTATACATCAACTTGACCCAAAAACCTTTGCCCTGAAAATGATGATTTGATTCCTAGTATGAGCTAATTGCAGGGTTGAATTCTTAAATTGGCTGCACTTAAAGTTAATGTAAGTAAATTGAATGCTGAAAAAGAAGAAATTTATGATTGAAAATGACAGAAACATTGATCGTGGTATACCTTGGAATGGTCAAATAGTGCAAAATGCCCTGGAAATGTAATGATTAAAGCAATAAAAAAGCCCTATAGCATACTGAGGGAATATCTCATGGAGGATTTGTCAGGAGCAGAGGCATACTGGAGCCAGCTTGTACTTGATTGAGTGAAAAATAATTCTTAAATTTTCATTGGGAACAATTACATTTAGGAAATCATTACATGCTATATTTCAGAGTTTAGATTACAGTCTCTTTTTCATTTTCTAGATTTAAGAAAGATATGGAGATGTTAATTAATATCAAAATTAAAAGTGTGTAATGTGAATATTCTTTTTTTGGTGGGGAGAATAGGGGAGAAGAGTTGGTTGCTAAACATGTACCAGTATATCCCTGATAAAAGGACAGGGATAAAAATATGTAGAAAGTTGTGGGTGTTTTGCAGTCTACATAATTAAAGAGTATATACATATCAATGAAATAAAAACATCATATAAACACAAAAGTACGTCTAAAAAAAGTCAGATTCAGATATAGCAACATAATGGACATAATAAACATTTAGTTTTTGCCGTTAGGGTGAAATTTAAAGAATCATCACAATAAAAAGTAAAATTTTTTCATACTTTAATAAACAATATTATTTCCTTTACTCTAGTTTGGTTTTAGGGTAGTTAAGTGGAGCAGCATATAGAGTACTGGGCCTGGAGTCAGGATGACCTGAGTTCAAATCTAGCCACAGGTACTTAATAGCTATGTGAGCCTGGGCAAGTCACTTAATCATATCTGCCTCAGTTTCCTCATCTACAAAATAAGTTTGAGAAGGAAATGTCAAACTACTCCAATATCTTTGCCATGAAAATCCCCAATGGGGTCATTAAAAATCACACATCTGAAATGATGGAACAAGTTTAGTTTCTTCCTTTTAAAGGTAAATTTGGTGTTTATAAAGTAACTGATTCTATCTCAGAATAGGGATAGTATAATGGCATCTCATTCTAATATGACATCAGTTTTATTTTAAAGTCATGAAAACTTGCTTAAAACCATTAGCACTGCTAGAAGTAGACACCTAGTAAGTGAAGAAGAAAAAAACCATGACAATGAAAAATTGTTAGAAAATTTTAATTCTTTTGAAACGTGATGCTTCTACCCATTTCTGAATTTATGGAATGATTTTTTTTCAAAAAAAAACAATATATGAATAAAAGAGAGATGCATGGCTTTAAGAACAAGCACTTAAAATTAAGGCAATTGACTTGAAAAATAATATATTATAATATTAGTCATGTAGTTTAAGATATGACTATTAAAAAGCCTATAGATGAAGATTATTAATGAATTTTTAGAATCTAATTGGGTTCACATGAACATAATGGAATGGGATACCAATATACTTTATGTATCTTAGGTGATTATATTGCAAATTCACAGAGTTTCAAGAGGCCTCAGAGACCAGCTGGATAATACAATTTGTAGATGAATGTGAATTGGCCTTACATCACATGCACCAAGTGGCCATCCAGGTTTGTTTTGTTTTTGTTTTGTTTGTTTTTTCTTTGAGAACTCTACTGAAAGGGATCCTACTACTTCCCAAAGCAGCAAATTCCACTAGGTTAGCTCTAAATATTAGGAAGTTCTTCCTTGCATCCATCATAAATCTGCCTATTTGTTACATAGTCCATAGTTCCTTAAAAAAGTCCATATACTTTGCATAATAAATCTCATGCTACTTCCACATGAAAGTGCTTCAAAGACTAGAAGACAATTAGCCTGCCTGCCTAAAAGTATTCTTTTCCAGAATGACCCTGCCCATTCCATATATATGTGATATCAAGGATCATAATGTTCCTGCTTTAATTCAATAAACTTCAGTAAACATAAACTAAGTTCCTAGTTATCATTAAGACCTTGTCCTAAACATTGAATCTTCGTTTATACATGTTCTCTGGCTTCAGAATATCTTTCCAAAATGTGATGTGCAGAATTAAATTAATAATCTAGATAACTAGACCTTGATATTATTACTCTCTTAATGTAGCCTAATTTTGCATTCACTTTTTAAACTTTCAAATGATAATACTAATACTCAATTTCAAGTCCAAAAAAGACTCTGATCACTTTTTCAGACAACCATCTAAACTTAACCATATATGCCTCATCTTTACTTGAAAACACATGTTTATAAATGCACATATGTATGTATGAGGATACAAACTTTTGTGTCACAAACTTCCCTTGAACACTAGACCCATATTATCAACTTTTTCCTGAACATATCCATGTAGAGAACTCAAACTCAAATGTATCATAAACTAATGGTCTGCACCGCTTCACTTATTGTTTCTCCAAACTTTCTTGATTAAGGTTGATGACATTAGTAACCTTTGGTCGCACTAAATTTTAAACTGCTAGAGACATTTTTCATTTTTCTTGCTTCCTCATGCAACAACCTAATATATTTTCAAGTCTTATTAAGTCTTCTTTAACAATATTTTTGCATTATTCTCCTCTTTCCCATTCTTATTACCACCATTTTAATTCAATCTCTAATCATTTCTTGCCAATTTTATTTATGTAGTCTCCTACTGCTGGCTAGTGATACTGAAAAATCCCACCCCCGCCCAGGTTGGGAGATAGTGGTGATGTGAAAAGAAAAATAGACCCAGTAGCTGATGAATCCAGTCCCTGATAAACTCCTATTCTTTCCCATTCTGATCTACTCATGATTATTGTAAGGCTGATGCCCAAAGATAGTGGTGAGGTGGGAGCACAATTTTCCTTGAATCATTTTACATTATATTGATGGTTCATAAGCTATCAATAAAGCCTACAGTTAACTTATCATGAGTAAGACTTTCTGTTCTTTGAAATTTAGCACTAGTCTAATTTACCTCCTAATTTATCTTCCTGCCTTTATTTTTTTTCCTTTCTGTGTCTGTTATTTAAATATTTAAATAATGACTGGAAGGTAGTAGGAACTTAATAAATGCTTGTTGACTTGGCTTTATCTGGTTACGTATCCAAAAGTTACAAGAATATAATATCATTAAAAACCCAACAATCTCATTATTAAGGTGATCATAGATATTTGGGAAAAAGAATGATGAGAATAGGAGTTGTCCTGATGATTTCATTGGTATAAGGATCTCCCCCAAAAGGAAACCTCCTCTACAAGGAATGTTGATACCTTCTCTGCACTTTATTTTTCCATTGAATTTCCTAGAGTATTATGGAGTTAAGTGTTAAGGAATATGTTCAGGATCACATAGCCAGCATTTGGCAGAAGTGGTCCTTGACTACAGGTATTTCTGGCTCTGCCATGTCACTATTCTATTTAGGAAAGTATGCCTGTGAAAGTAAGGGCAACTTATGAATCATTACCTTTTTATTGATGAGGAAGAGTGAGGAAAACTGTATACAGTTTGATAAAATCCTCTATATTCAATACATAATGAATAAAGTACGATATCAGTAAAACAGTGAACATGATAATGATAGCTAGCTTTATATATTACTTGAAAATTTACAAAACAGTTTACCAATACTATGTCATTGGATCCTTGCAAAAACACAAGGAGACAGGTGCTGTTATAATCCCGATTTTGTAGATGAGGAAGCAGACAAACAGAGGTTAAGTTTCTTGCCCAGGGTCACATAGCAATCAATGTCTAAATCCAGATTTGAACTCAACATTTCCTGAATTATATAGAAAAGTGGGCCTTCAGTAAGGAAGACCTGAGTTCAAACTAGTTATGTGACTCAGGGCAAATAACTTTGGTTCTTTCTGTCTCATTTTCCTTATATGTAAAATGGAATTAACAAAAGCACCTGCATCCCAAGGTTGCTGTGAGGATCTGATGAGATAATGTTTTTAAAGTACTTAGCATAGGTTTAGGAACATAGTAGGTTCTTAATAAATTGTGACTTTCTTCACCTTATTCACTTCATTACCTAGATAGTTAGTAAAGACAGGTAAAAATCTGCTGAAAAATATATTAAAACGATAAAAAGAATATAGGCTGAAAACTTTTAGATGGTACAGCATTCTCACAGCTATGTAGCATGACTTGTGTCTTTGAAAGCTAGGAGATGGTTGGCATCATCAATACCAACTAACATTACATTTTTTTAACTGAAGAATTTTATAACTCAAGGATTTTGCAATCTGATTTAGGGTAGAGGGATGAGATATGCATATATACATACATATTCATATGCATACCATTAGATATAATATAAGTATATAAATGAGCATGTGTGTGTACATATAGGCAGAAATGGTTATATATCAATATGTAAAAATGGGTATATATAAGTATATGTACATATACAGATATAATCACACATGCATATATATGTATGAGTACACATGTATATAAAAAGCAAATGGAAGAGTAAATATTATGATGACATTTTTATATTTTAATACATAAATAATCTCATAGGACAAGTTCAGAGCATGGTCTATTCATATTACATTTAAGATTTTAGATGAAAAGGGACCAGAGTCCCTCTACTTCCATACCCTCATTGTAAAACTAAGACACCTGAGGCACACAAAGTAAGATTAAATGATTTGCCCAAGGGTACTCAGTAAGTGACAGAGCTGAGAATTACAATGAAGTCCTCAGAGGCCAAATATAGCATGCTTTTCACTGTACTATACTGCCTCCCACCTCTTCTTTCTATACCTTTTTTATCCCAGGCGATTCTTGCTTGTGTCTTAATTCCTTCATAGGGGAGTTATCCTACCTGCTGTTATCCTTCTTTTTGGCGTTTATAGTATTTCATACATAATCATGTTTTCTATCTTTTATCTATTATTCTAACTATATCATCAGCTTCTTCTATGCCTATACTTAATGATGTCTTTTATGTTTCTCCTTAAATGGAAATTGTCACTGGAGCACTTTCCAGTGTTTCACACTGATAATGTCATATGCTGGAATCCTCACTCTCCATCATAAATATCCATTTATTTTCTAAATTTTGTTATTTTACATTCAAAATTTTTAATATCTAACTTTTTTTCTCCTTTCATACAGTTTAGGCCTCCATCACCTACCACCAGCAGCCTCCTAAATTCATCATGGTTTCAATTTCTCACCAATGTGCTCTTTCTTACCGACTGTAAGTAATTTTTCTTAAGTGATATCTGACAATTTTGCATCCTCTACACAATCTACACAACTAACTTCTTATTATCATTAGAAAAAAATATAACTTTGTCTGTTTAGCTTTTAAACCCTGTAAAACTAGGTCACAATATACCCTTTAGAACTCAATTGTCCCACTTCCTCACATCAAACTGACCTAATCGCTATTATTGATCTATGGTGACTCATCTAGAGTCTTTGTACTTTTGCACAGACAAAAAGTCTATGTCAGATGATTCCCATCTTAATTTACTCATAGAGTCACTGTCTTCCTTTAAGAATCAACTCAGGCGACAATTTCTACTTGAAGCTTTCCCTGGTATTCTAGATTGCTAGTGTTCTCCCTCAATCTGTACTTAAGAAATTTGTATACATTCTATCTCTTCCATTATAATAAAAATTCATTTAGAATTAAGATTGTTTCATTTCCTGAAGTGTACTGGTATCTCTGGATATAGTACTTAGCACTTGATAGATGCTTAACAAAAAAAACTTACTACTTTTTATTGATTGATTATTTTAGCAAAATTCAATAAATTGTAAATTGTTGAATAAGAGACAACTACTGCTTTCCCTAGTTTTACTAATCCCAAACAAGTCTTTCATGGTCACTTATAAAGGATACTGTTAATGTCAGAAATGTATATAATGCTTTCACAATTTCAATTTGTTTTAATGTGTATTATTTTAGGAGATCATCAAAAGAACCCTGTGAGCTATGCATCACTGTATTTTACTATAGCTTTAGAGAAGAATAAACTGATAAGTAAGAGCTGTAAGAGAATTACCCAGGATCAAATGGCTAAAAGAAGTCTTGGAGTTCATTTAAACCTAGGGTTTGCTTCACCCCAAGTTAAATGCTCCTTTCACTCAGTCACAAAGTTTCTCCCTTGGTTTGTGAAAAGTCATTGCAGAAAATTTCCTCCAACTTTTAATTTTTCATTGATTTATACTATCAAAGGATCTTAAGACTGAAGTTGGAAGGCACCATGGAAACAATATAATACAAACCTTTCATTTTAAAGGTAAGGAAACGGAAGCAGAGGAAGGATAAACTGAGATATCTAAGGTCTTTGTTGTTGAGTCATTTTTTAGTCCAGAATACCTCTTCATGAACCCATATGGGGTTTTCTTGGCAGATATTGGAGGAGTTTGCCATTTTCTCCTCCAGCTCATTTTAGAGATGAGAAAACTGAGACAAAGAGGATAAAGTGACTTGGTAAGATTTGTCTGAAGTCATATTTGAACTCATGCTGTCAATCTCTCTGACTCCAGACCAGTACTCTATATCCTGTGCCACCCAACTGCCCTTATTTAAAGCCACAGAGGTATTACTAGACATTGGATTTGTACCCATATTCTCTGAATCCAGAAACTGTATTATTATATGATTTGTTGTTTAATACTCACCAAATTTTAGTAGCTTTAAAGAAAAGAAAAATTACATGAAAACATTAATGGAAAAAATGAATAAATACTCTTTAATTTGGTGCATTTTGGCCCATGAAAGTGAAGGTGCTAAACTTGGGACACTAGTCAAGGTACATGATAAAACTAATAATTTAGCCCAGCAGTAGTCTTCAGGATATGGTAAGAATGCCATGGTAAAGGAAATAGACTTGGGATTTTGTGATTTCAATGGTATACAAAAAGCAAAGTTAAGGAAACTATATACTCAACAAATGTCAAGATCTGAGTAAGACCATCAGACCAAGATGTATGAAATAACCTTTATTTAGCTGGCAAAAGAAATGGGAAACAACATAATCAAAATATGGAAGGTCCTGGTCCAGATGGAAAGATGTCTATGGAGGAATGTCTTGAAGGAATGTGTACAGATCTTGGCAATGTTGCAATTCTCAACATTGCTGGGTTGTTTGTTTGTTTTTAGATTGGAAGATCAGTGTCTGTTGGACTCTAATTTGAATTTGTGACAGGAATCCCCTTGTGCAGTCTGGCTTACTTCCCAGTAGAGCAAAGTTTGGAATTGCTTCTGGCAACTAGGAGAGAAGAATCAGGGGAAATTACCTAACTCTCAGTTTTACCACAAGACAAATCTCTATCAATACCCTCTTTGGAACAGAGAGTCTTACAGAGCTACACAGAAAATTGATAATTTAAATGACGTTCCAAGGATTACACAATCAATATGTACCAGAATGTTTGAATGAAAGTCTTCCTGGATGGAAGGCAAAATCTGTATTCATTATGTCATTTTGTCCTTCTTTATAGTAGAAGGATACAGAGATAGATAGATAGATGGATAGATGATAGGCATTTGTATCATTTCATCAATTATTGGTTTGACCTATCACTCAGAAAATTAGAGAAAGTAGACAACTCACTCAAATATTTGATATTGATTGATTCTGTGCCTTAAGATTTCTATTTATTTTTTCATGAATTTTATCTGTTAAACAAATTTCTAATCATTCAACAATCTCAAGTCTAGGCAGATTCAGTATTGCAGATCTCAATGATCTTGACGTGCCTCCACTACAAAATATTAAGGATATACAGGGGGGAAAAAGAATTGCCCCAAAGGTAATCTTCATATCATAAAATTTAATGAGGTCTTAAGGAAGGTCACATATGGTAATTTTTCTTGGTAGCATTAAACTTGAATATATATGTATATGTGTATACATATATATATGTATATGTGTATATCTATATATATGTGTGTGTGTGTATATCAGAAATATTGTTACCTGATTTCATTGAAATGAAAACCATCCATTATTTTGAATATTAAAAAAAATACTTGCTTCTTTTAACAGTGAATTATTGACTGACAACATCACAAAATATTTTTTAGATTTTGTTTTTTTTTTGCTTTTTTGGAGGGGGAAAAGTAGGGCAATTGGGGCTAATTGACTTCCCCAAGGACACACGGCTAGTTTTGTGTTCTGTTGGAGACTGGATTTGAACTCAAGTCCTTCTGACTCCAGGGCCTGTGCTCTATTCACCATGCCACCTAGTCACTCCCTACAAAATGTTTTTTTAAAGATATTTAGGCTATATATACACATTCTTTGGTGACTTCCTGTACACATCTTTATGATTTTTGTCATGTTTTGCAGGTTGCTGACACAATGAACATCCTCATTTCACTTTAGAGAATTTTCAAATTAATTTATTTTCAAAATTAGACCTATTCTATAACTTGCACAAATATTGAGTCCTAGAAGAATATGGGCCAGTCACATAGTAAAGGCAAGAGATAACCAGTGGACAGGCTATAAGCTCCATAGGTGCCCTTATAAAATTAAAAGAAAAGGATGAAGATCTCAGAGTGTAAGCACCATCCAATACATCCTCTATAAATGGGTTTATGAGGAAAATACTCTTGTATGGTTCAGATGCTGTGAAGTAGATCCACAAGAGTTTAAGCTAACATGTTTCTTCCAATCCCACTCCCATATTGATTCAAAGCCCAGGTACAAGGACTTACGGGGAAGGAAATTCTGTTTCCATTTGAAAGAGAATTAGCAGAAAACAAGTTACTCAGTATGGTGATGGGTTATGGGAGAAGTGAAGGGAATATTCATTTATGTAGTGCCTACTCTCTGCTAGGAATTGTGCTGTGTGCCTTACAAATATCATCATAATTCATCCTCACAAAAACCTGGTGAAGTAAATATTATTATGGTCCACATTTCACATTTGAAGAAACTGATGTAGACATTGATTAAATGACTAGCCTAGTACCAACACAGCTCATAAGTGTTGAATGCTTGAGTTGGACTCAGATCTTCTTGACAGCAGACCTAGCACTCTATACAAAGTGGCACCTAGCTGTCATAGTGGTGTGATGGTCAAGGCAGATCAGTATAATACAGTAGATGAACTGGAAACCAAGGTGTTAATATGGCAATATCTGCTAGCCATTCCATCTTGTAAATGATTTTATCTTGACCTGTTTACCTGTTGTCTACCCATATTAGATCTAAAATGATATTATAAAGCAGCAATAATCAATACTACTTGGCACTGACTAAGAAATAGACTGGTGGATCAGTGGAATAGATTAAGTACAAAAGATACAGTAGTCAATGATGATAGCAATCTACTATTTGATAAACCCAAAGACTCCAGTATCTGGGACAAGAATTAGTTATCTAACAGAAATTCTGGGAAAAGTGAAAAATTATATGGCAGGAACTAGGCATAGATCAGAATCCTACACCATATACCAAGATAAGGTCAACATTGGTGCATGATTTAGTCATAATATGTGGTTCCATAAAGCAAACTAGTACACCAAATAGTAGTTTATGTGCAAGATTTATGGAGAATGGAAGAATATATGACAAAAATAGAGATAGAGAACATTATGAAATGGAAAATGGATAATTTTGATTACACTAAATAAAAAATGGTTTGCACAATATTGATGCAAACAAGATTAGAAGGGAAGCAGAAAGCTTAAAGACAGTTTTTTTTACAGTTGGTATCTCTGATAAATACCTTATTTCTAATATATATATAGATAACCCAGTCAAATGTATAACAATACAAGTCATTCCTCAATTGATAAATGGTCAAAAGATATGAAGACAGTTTTCAGAGGAAGAAATTAAAGCTATTTATAGTCATATAAAAAATGTACTAAATCACTATTGATTAGAGAAATGTTGATTAAAAACCCTGAGGTACCACCTCACACCTATCAGATTGGCTAATATGAAAAAAAAAGGAAAATGATAACAGGTTTACAAGATGTGGGAAAACTGGAACACTAATGCATTGTTGGTGGAGTTGTGAACTGATCCAAACGTTCTGGAGAGCAATTTAGAACTATGCCAAGAGTTAATCAAACTGTGAGTACTCTTTGATCCAGTAATACTACTACTAGGTGTCTATGCCAAAGAGATCAGAAAAAAAAGGCAAAAGAACCCACACGTACAAAAATATTTATAGCAGTTCTCTCTGTGGTGGCAAAGAATTGAAAATTGAGGGGATACCCATCAATTGGGGAATGATTGAATGAATTGTCATATACAAATGTAATGGAATGCTAAAGTTCTATAAGAAATGATGAGAAGGTACATTTCAGAGAAAAAAAATCTGGAAAAATTTACGTGAACTGATGCTGAATGGAGTGAACAGAACTGAGAGAACATTATACATAGTAATGACAACACTGTTTGAAAATCAACTTTGACAGTTTTAGTTCTTCTCAGCAATACAATGATCAAAGACAATTCCAAAGAACTCAAGATGGAAAATACTATCCACATCTAGAGAAAGAACTTTGGAGTCTGAATGCAGATTGAAACATAACATTTTGTCTTTTGTTTTGTTTGTTTGTTTTTTCTTTCTCATCGTTTTTCCCTTCCTTTCCTGATTCTTCTTTCAGAACATGGCTAAGGTGGAAATATATTTAATATAGTTGTACATGTATAACCTATTTTGGATTGCATACTATGTTAGGGAAAGGATGCAGGAGGAAGAAAGAAAAATTTGCAACTCAAAATCTTATGAAAGTGAATGTTAAAAACTAAATATGTGTCTATCTCTATATCTATATATGTCTGTCTGTCTATCTATCTATCTATCTATCTGTCTGTCTGTCTGTCTATCTATCTATCTTAAAGAAAAAAGTCCATTGTAACTGTTCCAGTGCACTTAAAGAGAATGGTTATCTCCAGGAAGGGGTCTAGGAAAGGTCCATTTGATCACCAGAATTTCATTGTATTAGTGGGACTGATCTGATAAAAAAAATGCAAATGGAGGGGGGGCTAGGTGGTTCAGTGAGTAAGAGTGCTGGCCCCAGAGTCAGGAGACTTGGGTTCACTTGAGGGCTCAGATACTTAGCACACACCCAGAATAACTGGCCATGTAACCTTGAGCAAGTTACTTAACCCCAATTGCTTAGGGGAGGCCAGGTGGCACAGTGAGTAAAAGTGCCGGCCCCAGTGTAGGAAGACCTGGGATCAGTTCTGGCCTCAGATACTCAGCACCCACAAAAAAATAATAATAACTTATCATATAACCTTGAGCAAGTTATTTAACCCTGATTGCTTTAAAAAAATGCAAATGGATCATTAATAGACTTTCCAAATGCTTTATGAACTGTTGAGAGTTAATTATAGACCTCTCAGCAGATTGTAAAAGTATTCATAAGTGATGAGCAGGATGCTCTCAAAAAAACCTGGAAAGATTTACATGACCCCATGTAAACTGAAGTGAGCAGAAATAGGTGAACAAGATACACATTGATGACAATATTGTTAGATGGTCACTTAGCTGTTCTCAGGAATGTAATAATCTAAAACAATTCCAAAAGACTTATAATGAAAAATGCTATCCATGTCCAAAGAAAGAACTTGTGGAGTTTTAATGTGGAGTAAAGCATACTTTTTCAAAATTTCCATTATTTTTCTTGTTTTTTGCGGGGGGGGGGAGTGTGGGGTCTATGTTTTCTTTTACAACATGACTATTAAAATGTTTTTTTCATGACTACACATTTATAACCTATATCAAATTGCTTGCCTTCTCAATGAGGGGGGAGGAGCCAAGTAAATATCCTTTTGTTTACTTTTGAAAAAACTTTTTATGTACTTGAATAAACAAGTTATCCAGGGTGGCCAGATGGCATAGTTAGTAAAAGCACCAAACCCGGAGTCAGGAGATCTGGGATTGGTTCTGGCCTCAGATCCTTGGCACCCACACAAAATAACTGGCTGTGTAACCTTGAGCAAGTTACTTAACCTAAATTGCTTAAATAACAAACAAACAAGAAAAAAAGTTATCATTAGACCTTTGGGCCAAATAAAGAAATTCTTCTTTGTCCATTTGACATATCAGAGCAAAAGCTGATGTAATATGTGTTGCAATATTAGGTTGCAGCAGAGTGGTCAGTGGTATAGTTGAAAGCATTGGTCTCAGGTAGGATCATAGGCAATAAAACAGGCAAAACCATAGGAATACTTTTATATTGTTACTCTTCTGTTGAGGGCCCCTCTACTTTGCTGCTATGATAAAGGTACAGGAGTTATCCTATGCAGCTCACACTGGTGAAGCTGGCCACACAAGTCACTGCCTCACAGTAGCTTGGATTAACTTATTTCTAGACATAATGATTTGAAGGATAGGTCTTAGACCTTCAGAGTAAAGAATTCATAAGAATCACATACAATTTTTATTAGATTTAGGGACCCCTTAAAGTCCCCAAGAACTTCTCTACTTTATTCTTCTACCTGTGGATCAACAGGCATAACTTGATAGAAGACCTGGGATAGCTTTGCTCACTTCTATTTCTGGTTAGTTAAGCACCCCCTAGAACTCTACTGACCTTTGTACTAACTAGGTAAGGAACTCTCTCCCAGAATAGATGAAAATAAAAATTAGACAAAATGAGTAGCCCATATTCTACTTCGTTGGAGAGACTGTCCACAAGGATGAGATAACAGAACACTGGAATATTTCAATATGTATACATAAAAGATGAAGTCACAATGCATTTTTTAGAATATATTTCTCCCTTCTGAGGAAAAAAATTGATGACTGATATTTGTATGAGAAAGGACTGTTTAATAGGGAACAAATATTTGGAACATGTGCAATACCCTCTTCCTGCTAACAATTTCAAAGAACTCATGGTGAGTTTCCTTCCAGTCATATGCAATGAAATTTCCAGTTGCCCATTTTGGAGCATGAAAGATATTCTTTAAATAAATTAATAAATCTTTTAATAAAAAATAAATTATCTTAATAAAATATTAAATGGATGGTAATGAGTGTTGGATCTCCCAGAGATTGTTGAGATTACAAAGAAATCTTGGAGAAAACATAGAACCAAAAGAAATGTTATTATTATTCATAATATTCATTATTATTATTCATAATTCTATGAATGCAAAATTTCAAAGTAGAATTAACTATAATACAGATAATGTATGCAAAATTCATCTCAGAAACAAATATTCCCAATATCTTCTGTTCTCTTGATGAGACATCAATTGAGTTATTAACACATCACTGTTATTAAGAAATTTGTAATTTAATTTGTTTTTAATATCTTGAAAATTTAACATCACAACAATTGTTTATATATACCTTTTTTGTCTGTCATCTATTTTTAATATAAATATAAATAAAATATCAATTCATTATTTTCCAAATGAAAATATTAGATAAAGAAACAAACTTAGTATGGAATTTATAACATTTATATTGTATATTTTAAAGTAATACAATAAATTTACTATGAAAAATTCTATTTAAAACTCACAAGGTAAGAACAAAGAACAAGAAAGTATACTGGAATTATAACTTTGAAAGCTTTCATTTTTCAACATTTCTTAATTATGGAAATTAAGATTGTAATGTATTTGCAGCTCTATTTACTATTATTGTTCTATTTGTGGAGAACATTCCTATAATATTTTGGGTCCAAGAAATATTTGTTAATTAAAGAAAATTCTCTGGAATACCTTCCTAAAAATGTTGTGTGTCAGCCCTGAACATAAAGCCATCATCCAGTGCATACTCTGTTTCAGGAGGTTCAGTAATACTCTGGGTTTTCAAACAAAAGCAACTGCAAAAGACCAAATAATGGTCTCTCCTATGGGTGATAGGGAATTGGGAAGGAGAGATTGGATCAACAGAGTCATTGACACTGACAACAATGAGAACAGAAGAAAGTTAATCACATGCAGGAATGATAAGCACCAAAGCCTTCAATCTTGAGAATAATCAAAGAAGTAAATAATAGATTCAGTTCCAGCAGGATAAACCATTAATATTTGT
Organism: Petaurus breviceps papuanus; assembly: GCF_028583685.1. Taxonomy (NCBI): domain Eukaryota; kingdom Metazoa; phylum Chordata; class Mammalia; order Diprotodontia; family Petauridae; genus Petaurus; species Petaurus breviceps. The sequence continues at coordinate 3,178,254 of NW_027186349.1, read as the reverse complement.
CAATTATGGCAACACACCTTGCTTGATGCACCAAAATGGAAACTGGCTATGTGGAACATCTTTTTACTCTAAGACTCAAACTTGGTTCATTGAGAAACTTTGTGCTGACTATGTCTCTCACTATGCTGTATACACAGAGGAATTAATTAACTAGCCTCTACTGGGAATGTGAGTCTAGCCATTCATATAGAAGTAAAGGATATGTTCACTATTTGATTGAGATTACTGTTTATATTATTTTTAATCTTTCTATTGGTTTCACTAAATGCTTTTGGTCTATATATTCATGTAAAAAGGTATGAACTGGAATGTGTAGTTGTATATCAGTACATGCTTTGAATAGGAAAGGAGGGAAGGGACTCAAACTTTGTTACAAACCTATTATATGCCAGACCTTGAATAGACGATAATGCAAGTAATACTCTGAATTCTGTTATTGAGAAGGGGTGCTATACTACCAAGGAAATAATTTGTATATTAGTAGAGAACCTTTAAAAATGAAAAATCATCATAATTTTTGCAGGTGAAATTTTAGCAACTGAAAGGATATCAGGAAAACAATTATGGTCATTGGGGATATGCAGGTCATCTTCATGGGATACTAAGAATCATTCCATGTCCTGATTGACCTCAATTCTCCCATCTATAAGATGACTAAGAATTTTTGACATCATTGTGCTTTGATCCACAGGCATATGTAAATACCTTCACTTTTCTTTATGTGGTTTGACTCAATCTTTTGGAAGAAGATTCTGTCCATTTTTTTCACTTCCTTTTAATTTTTATAAATTTTATGTTTATTTTTAGATTACAACATTCAATTTCATAAGATTTTGAGTTATAAATTTTCTCCCTGTCTTTCCCCAACCCACCACCTCAAAATAGCAATCCCACTGTATACCCCCTCCCCCAATATTCTCTTTCCTATATACTCTCCCATTACCTCTCTGACTTTCCAGTAGGGCAAGTATGGATCTCCATACGCCAGTAACTGTATATCTAGTTTCCAAGTTGCATGTAAAATAATAAATACAATTTTTTTTAAATATTTGATTTTAAAATTTTGAATTCCAGATTCTTGCCCTTCTTCCTTTATCACCCACCCTTACTGGGAAGATAAGCAATTCAATACAGCTTGTACATGTATAGTTATGCAAAACATTTCCATGGTGGATATATTGCAAAAGACTGACAATATTTCTATCCATTCTATTGCAGCCACCCACTTGTTCTATTTTCTACTTTGACCCTGTTCCTTTTCAAAAGTGTGTTTCAAAAAGTTTCATAAGTTACAATTACCATTTTCCATATAGAAATATAAATAGTTCAAATTTGATAAGCTCTTTATGATTTATTTTTCCTATTTACCTTCTCATGCTTCTCTTGCTTCTTGTGTTTGAATGTCTAATTTTCTATTCAACTCTGTTTTTTTCTTCAAGAATGCTTGAAAGTCCTCTATATCATTGAATGCCATATTTTCCCCTGAAACATTATACTCAGTTTTCCTGGGTATGTGCCTTTTGGTTTTAATCCTAGCTCTTTTGACCTCCAGAATATCATATTCCAAGCCCTTTGATCCCTTAATGTTGATCTTGTGTTATCCTGATTTTGTTTCCACAATATTCACATTGTTTCTTCTTGGCTGCTTATAATATGTTCTCCTTGATCTGGAAACTCCAGAACTAGCTATAATATTTCTAAGAATTTCCTTTTGGTGATCTTTTTCAAAAAAGTGATCAGTGAATTATTTCAATTTCTATTTTGCCCTCTTATTCTAAAATATCAGGGCAATTTTCCTTGATAATTTCTTGAAGGATAATTTCTAGGTTCTTTTTTTGATCAAGGCTTTCAGGTAGTCCAATAATTTTTAAATTATCTCTCCTGTACCTATTTCCTAGGTCAGTGGTTTTTCCAATGAGTTATTGCACATTGCCTTCTATTTTGCTCATTTGATTGGATCTGTTTAATAGTATTTTGATTTCTCATAATGTCATTAGCTTCTATTTGCTCCAATCTAATTCTGAAGGAATTATTCTCTTCAGTGAGATTTTGATATTATTTTTTCAATCTGGCAAATTTGGCTTTTTCAGGCATTCTTCTCCTCATTGGCTTTTTGAGCCTGTTCTGCCATTTGAATTAGTCTATTTTTTAGGTGTTATTTTCTTCAGTCAGGTTGTTGACTTGCTCTTCATGCTTTTCTTACATCATTCTCATTTATCTCCCCAATTTTTCCTCCATTTCTCTTACTTGATTTTTAAAATATTTCTTGAGCTCCTTCATGTCCTGTGACCAATTCATATTTTTCTTGGAGGCTTTTGGTTCAGGAATTTTGACTTAATTGTCTTCCTCCTGTTACATGCTTTTATCCTTTTGGCACTGCAAAAATGAATCTAATGTTTGATTACCATGCTTGCTTTGCTTCCTTTACTTGCTCATGTTGCCACTCAATTACTTGACTTTTGAGGGTTTTTTTTTTGCCATAGTAGAACTCTGCTTCCAGAGAGGAGAGCTTTGCCACAAAATGTTGGGGTTTTCACAGCTGCCAGAACTATTAGTTGGGAACCCCCTCTGAAGCCTCCAGAGGTTCTGGCACCTGGACACACAGCCCAGGACCTCTACCCAATACTGTAATCCAGATCCAAGCAGGTTAAAGCAAGAGTTATTACCCATGAGAATGGTCACTTTGTCCCACTAAGATCTGCAGGCCAGGAGCTCTGAAGTAGCCACATGGAGGTTGCTGCACAGCTGCCATGCCTCCACCACTTCTAGCTACAGGAGCAGAGGCTGGATCTTGCTCTGTCAGTCCAGTTCCAACAGAGTTCCCCACTGACCTCTCACTTTTTCTTTGGCATTTATTGGTTGACAATTCTGGAAATCACCACAGCTATAGGGTCACCTCCAAAAGTCCCTCCAGCTGCTGCTGGTTGGGGCCATCTTGGGGCCAAAATGGGCTGGGCTCTGCTTACAGCTTGGTGTGATAGACCCTTCTTGCCTGCCTTCTGGGCTGTCTTCAGGGGGAGATTTGGTTCTCTATATCACTCTGTGGGTTGTGTAGGTCTAAAATTCATTTAGAGTCATATTTTATAGGTATTTGAGGTGATTATGGGGGGAGCTCATGCTTCTCTGCCACCATCTTGGCTCCACCCCCTCTGTCCGTCATTTTTAAAAGAAATTCTTCCAATTCCCACATTCTTATATGATTGACATAAGCAAAATTAAACAGTTTAAAGTGAAAAAATTTAGGCATGGACAAAATACATTCTATTGATTTTTCTGGCTCTTAAAGTTTATAAATATGTTTTTAAAACGTAATACTGGTTCTTTGAGTGAATGCTATACTGAACAATATCTAGGATGGAATAAAATGCAAAAACAAATCAAATTATTACAGTAATAATGTCATTATGTTAGACTGTGGTATTGGAGAAATTGAAGATTATAATTCCATGTGAAAATATTTCTTTACATTGAAAGAAGGAAGGGGGCTGCCAGGTAGCACAGTGAGTAAGAGCACCGGCTCCAATGTTGAGGAGACCTGGAGATTGAATCCCCGGCTCAGACACTCAGCACCCACCCAGAAACACCTGGCCGTGTAACCTTGAGCAAGTTACTTAACCCCAATTGCTTAGGGGCGGCCAGGTGGCTCAGTGAGTAAGAGCACTGGCCCCAGTGTAGGGATGACCTGGATCAAATCTGGGCTCAGATACTCAGCACCACACCCAGAAATAATAACTGGCCATGTAACCTTGAGCAAGCTACTTAACCCTGATTGCTTAAAAAAAAAAAAGAAAGAAGAGAATTTAGCTGAGTAAAACAACTATTAGATTTTGATACAGAAGACGTATGCTTACATTTTTTCTCTATCTAATACCTTATATATTGTTTGCAAGTTACTTAACATCTGGATTTTACTTAATTCAGTCACAAAATAAAAAGGTTAAACTAACCTGACTGTTACATTTAAAAATATCTCAGAAATAAAACTCATTATCTTTCTCTATCCATTCTTCTCTCTTCCCAACTTTCTTATTATTCTCAAGGAACTACAATTTTCCTACTTATCCAAGCTCAAAACCTCAATGTCATCCTTGACTCCACAATCTCATTCACCATACATATTCAAATAATTACCAAATCTTATCATTTCCACCATTATAATATATTTCTTTTCTACTTATAGAATCCTGACTTCTGTTAGGACCTGATCCCCTCTCACCTGAACAATTAAGTGTTTTAATATTCACTTAAATTAATTAATTTATTAATGACTAAATCAATTAATATTCTCCTAATTAGTCTACATGATCCAGCTTTCTCTTCATCCCTGTCCATTCTCCATTCAAGTGCCAAAGTTATTTTGTCTAATGAATCAGTCTGACAAGGTTATGCCCCTACTTTCCAAACTTCACTAGCTCCTTATTTCCTCCAGTATCCAATATAAATTCCTTTATTTTTAATTCAAATTTCTTCATAGAGAAGCCCCTCCAAATGCCTTTAAATAATAATATTCTAAACAAATTTTAGAGTTGGAGAACCCACAAAAAGACAGAGTGAAACAATTTTCTAGAGTGAAAAAATTTTATTTGGAGGGGGGAAGGCAAAGCAGTTGGGGATAAGTGACTTGCCTAAGGTGACACAGCTAGTAAGTGTCAAGTGTCTGAGACCAGATTTGAACTAAGGTCCTTCTGACTTCAGGACTGGTGCTCTACTCACTGTATCGCCTAGCTGCCCCTTTATTATTTTTTTAGGGAGGAGTTATAGAAGATTCTAGGTTGGAGTAATGGTAGGATCAAGTGAAGGTTTTCAAGGATGAAGGACACAGGGCCATGCCATAGGTTGTCAGGAAGAAGAAATGGAGATTAGTGAGAGAATGGGGGTAAGAGAAGAGGTAATCTGCTATACAAGACAGAATGGAATTGGATCCCTTGTACAGGTAGAGGGGTTTGCCTTGGCAGGAAGAAAGGCTTCCTTTTTGAGTGAGTTATTAGTTGAGGAAGAGGTCATTATGGTGATGGGAAATGTGAAGGAGGAAAGACCAGGGAGCTCTAGATGAATGGCCTCAATTTTTTCAGTGAAATGTATTGCAAGGTTCTCAGCAAAAAGGATGAGGAGAAGAGGGGTACAAAGAAGTAAGAGGAGTAAGGAGTGAGAGGTAAAAAGATACAAATCAAAGTTTCACTTAAGGGAGTACTCTCTAACAAGCAAAGCTTCCAAAACCAGAAATGGGGGCTATTCGAGGCAGAAGGTGCCCTTCATTGCAGCCTGTCAAATGAAAGCTGGATGACAAATTGGAAGCAACACAGCAGAGGGGCATTCTGGAGTTGATGTTGTATTTATTCCACTTATGTCTATACGTGTGCCTATTGGTCTGCCTAGTAGGCAAACATAAGTTCTTTGAGAGCATGTGTGGTTTACTTTCCTTTCTTCTTCCATATTCTTGTTCTTGGTACACATTAGGAACCACATAAATGCATCTTGATTGATCGCTTCTTCATCAGGCTAGATGTTTTGTGAGGTCAAATCCAACTTTGATTTTCTTTGATTCTTGAAAGTAACTTCTGGGAACATAAGATCACATAAAGTCCAGTACATTTTCTGCTATGCCATGATAGTTACCAGAGAGAGAAGCACCAACATCTGAGTTTTCAAACATGGGGGGTCCTTAAAAACTACCCAGAGCCTCATCTGGCCAATATACATAAACACTGTTCCCATGTGTGAATGCCCTTTTTGAGGTGGGAAGGCAAGACAAATGAGCTTAAGTGACTTGACCAAGGTGACAAGTGTCTGAGGCCAGATTTGAACTCAGGTTCTCCTGACACCAGGGTCTCTATTCTCTGCACCACCTAGCTGCCCTTTATAAGATTGGTAGGAAAGATCTTTTGCTCCAGGGTGAGAGAGGAATGCAGTCCAGGATAGACCAAACCAGCAAAGTACCTGCCCTAGCAAGCCAGGAGCAGGTCTTGGGAGCCACTGAATGTTCAATGTTAGTGGAATTGTGAAATGATTCGATCATTCTGTACAGCAATTTGTAAGTATGCCCAAAGAGCTATAAAACCAAGCATAATCTTTGATCTGGCAATACCAGTACTAGGTCTGTATCCCAAAAGAGGTTTTAAAAAAGAAAGAAAACTTACATATACAAAAATATCTATGGCAGATCTTTTCTGGTGGCAACGAACTGGAAATTGAGAGGGTGTCCATTGATTGCAGAATGTCTGAAAAATGGTGTATATGATTATGATGGAATACTATTGTGCTTTCAAAAATATTGAGCAGGATGCCCTCAGAAAAACCTAAGAAGGCTTACATGAGGTGATGCAAATTGAAATACACTGTGTACAGGGGCGGCCAGGTAGCACAGCGAGCAAGAGCACCGGCTCCAGTGTTGAGAAGACCTGGAGATCGAATCCCGGGCTCAGAGACTTAGCACCCACCCAGAAACACCCGGCCGTGTAACCTTGAGCAAGTTACTTAACCCCAATTGCTCAGGGGCGGCCAGGTGGCTCAGCGAGTAAGAGCACCGGCTCCAGTGTTGGGACGACCTGGAGATCGAATCCCGGGCTCAGACACTCAGCACC